>NC_057852.1:269452-521293 GCF_015237465.2 Chelonia mydas | reverse complement strand
TTTTGGAAAGTATTTTGGGGGGAAAGACGTGTCCAAACAGCTCTTCCCCAGTAACCAGTGTTTGTTTGGTGGTGGTAGCGGCTAATCCAAGGACAAAAGGGTGGAATATTTTGTACCTTGGGGAAGTTTTGACCTAAGCTGGTAAAGATAAGCTTAGGAGGTTTTTTCATGCAGGTCCCCACATCTGTACCCTAGAGTTCAGAGTGGGGGAGAAACCTTGACAGAGGTCTGCTCCGATATGCATAGGTGGAAGATGGTCATATGTAGTGGAAGATGCTATTATGCTCCTCACTTCCACCTCTGACAGATTCATGTCTGTAGCGCAGCCCCTCACAGAAAAAACTGCACATAAACATCTAGTATCTCCTGCATCATGTTCAATAGGATAAAAACCATTAATTAACACATTTACATAAAGTTCTTCTACACAAACAATGACTATCAATAACCACTATCGCTGAATTTTGAAAATGCATAGGATGGTGAAGCCGGTAGTTCCATTTCCCTTCATGGGGATCTAAACAAAGATGGGTCTCGTCCCATACCCCAGTGGTACAGGTGAAACCCACTTTCGCTTCCTCCACACAAGCTTGTAAATGTAAAGAATAATATTGCTCTTCTCTTACATGCACCCATTTGGTATTTTCCGTAGGCAGCATTAGGGAATTGTTTACAAACATTCCCAAAGGAATCAGGGGGGTGAATTATTTCCTCTATGGCATCCCTTAAAGGAAGTATGGATGCCACAATAGTCTCATTAGCATGCTCATAGGTGAAATTCACCATTTTCCACCATTGCTGTTTTTCTTTCTCAAATTTGGTGGCATTAGACCAGAAAATGTGCTGAATTTCCTGCGGCACGTTCCCATTCTCACCAGCCCTGGTTCCAGCCTTTGCAATATCGAGAAGCAGCTGCTGCGCTTGCACCCATGCAAGTGCTTCTGTTCGACCAGGCTGCAGTGTCTCCCGTGCTCCTGTCACCTGCAGGTGATCCATTTCCTGCACTTCTAACCACGCTGATCACGTGTTAGCAACACGAAAACCTAATTCACCCAAATCATTCAATGCTGCAGAGAGGGGATTGGCTAGTGAGGAGATATCATGTCCCACTTCACCTATACGTAATACCAGGAACTGCTGATCCACCGTATTTAGCACTCCTAGTCCAGTCCCCACCCCTCCTAGGACCTTAGCAGCTAGATCTCTCTTAGTTCTGTGGGGAGATGGTTGTTGCAAGTCATTACCTTGCACCCATGCCATCCACCCCATTAGCAAAGGGGTTACATACCGGGCACATTCTGCATGGGACCTCAGGAGGTCATCTAGTCCAACCCTCTACTCAAAGCAGGACCAATTGCCAACTAAATCATTCCAGCCAGGGCTTTGTCAAGCCTGACCTTAAAAACTTCTATGGAAGGAGATTACACCACCTCCCTAGGTAACGCATTCCAGTGTTTCACCACCCTCCTCGTGAAAAAGTTTTTTTCCTAATATCCAACCTAATCCGCCCCCACTGCAACTTGAGACCATTACTCCTTGTTCTGTCATCTGCTACCACTGAGAACAGTCTAGATCCATCCTCTTTGGAACCCCCTTTCAGGTCGTTGAAAGCAGCTATCAAATCCCCCCTCAGTCTTCTCTTCTGCAGACGAAACAATCCCAGTTCCCTCAGCCTCTCCTCATAAGTCATATTGCTCCAGTCCCCTAATCATTTTTGTTGCCCTCCGCTGGATGTTTTCCAATTTTTCCATATCCTTCTTGTAGTATGGGGTCCAAAACTGGACACAGTACTCCAGATGAGGCCTCACCAACGTCGAATAGCGGGGAACGAACACGTCCCTCGATCTGCTGGCAATGCCCCTACTTATACATCCCAAAATGCCATTGGCCTTCTTGGCAACAAGGGCACACTGTTGACTCATATCCAGCTTTTCGTCCACTGTAACCCCTAGGTCCTTTTCTGCAGAACTGCTGCCGAGCCATTCGGTCCCTAGTCTGTAGCGGTGCATGGGATTCTACCGTCTTAAGTGCAGGAATCTGCACTTGTCCTTGTTGAGCCTCATCAGATTTCTTTTGGACCAATCCTCTAATTTGTCTAGGTCCCTCTGTATCCTATCCCTACCCTCCAGCATTTCCACCTCTCCTCCCAGTTTAGTGTCATCTGCAAACTTGCTGAGGGTGCAATCCACACCATCCTCCAGATCATTTATGAAGATATTGAACAAAACCGGCCCGAGGACCGACCCTTGGGGCACTCCACTTGATACCGGCTGTCAACTGGACATGGAGCCATTGATCACTACCCGTTGAGCCCGACGATCTAGCCAACTTTCTATCCACCTTATCGTCCATTCATCCAGCCCATACCTCCTTAAGTTGCTGGCAAGAATACTGTGGGAGACCGTGTCAAAAGCTTTGCTAAAGTCAAGGAAAAACACGTCCGCTGCTTTCCCTGCATTCACAGAGCCTGTTATCTTGTCACAGAAGACAATTAGATTAGTGAGGCATGACTTGCCCTTGGTGATTCCATGCTGACTGTTCCTGATCACTTTCCTGTCCTCTAAGTGCTTCAGAATTGATTCCTTGAGGACCTGCTCCATGATTTTTCCAGGGACTGAGGTGAGGCTGACTGGCCTGTAGTTCCCCGGATCCTCCTTCTTCCCTTTTTTAAAGATGGGCACTACATTAGCCTTTTTCCAGTCCTCCGGGACTTCCCCCAATCTCCATGAGTTTTGAAAAATACTGGCCAATGGCTTTGCAATCACATCCGCCAACTCCTCTCGCACTCTCAGATGCAGCACATCCGGCCCCAGGGACTTGTGCTCGTCCAGCTTTTCTAAATAGTCCCGAACCACTTCTTTCTCCACAGAGGCCTGGTCACCTCCACCACCTCCTGTGCTGCCTAGAGAGGTAGTCTGGGAGCTGACCTTGTTCGTGAAGACAGAGGCAAAAAAAGCATTGAGTACATTAGCTTTTTCCACATTCTCTCTCACTAGGTTGCCTCCCTCATTCAGTAAGGGGCCCACACTTTCCTTAGCTTTCTTCTTGTCGCTAACATACATGAAGAAACCCTTCTTGTTACTCTTAACATCTCTTGCTAGCTGCAACTCCAGGTGTGATTTGGCCTTCCTGATTTCACTCCTGCATCCCCGAGCAATATTTTATACTCTTCCCTGGTCCTTTGTCCAATCTTCCACTTCTTGTAAGCTTCTTTTTTGTGTTTTAAGATCAGCAAGGATGTCACTGTTAAGCCAAGCTGGTCGCCTGCCATATTTACTATTCTTTCTACACATCGGGATGGTTTGTCCCTGTAACCTCAATAAGGATTCTTTAAAATATGCCACCAGCCTCAACAAGCAAGCGATGAGCTGGAGGAGCAGGAGCAGCGCCAGAGCCGGTAGAGCCAGTTCAAGCACCATACCAGTGTCAGCCTCTATCTCGCCTCCCTGGCTCTTCCCCTCGGCCAGCCTGGCTGCAAGGGGCTGAATCAGCCGGGTGGGGAGGGAGCACTGTGGCAGAGCACGGCGGCATTGAGGGAGGGCTGCCTTTCACGGTGTACGCGAAGCACCCCTGCTTGCTAAGGGGGGCCCAAAGACTCTGCACGTCCTGGGGGGTATTGCTCCCCTCTCCCGCGGAGTGCCCTATGTCATTGTACCTCCCGGGGGGCATTGCCCATCCCCCTCCCCGCTGAGTGCCCTCTGTCACTGTACCTCCCCGGGGGGCATTGCCCATCCCCCTCCCCGCTGAGTGCCCTCTGACACTGTACCTCCCGGGGGGGCATTGCCCATCCCCCCTCCCCGCTGAGTGCCCTCTGACACTGTACCTCCTGGGGGGGCATTGCCCATCCCCCCTCCCCGCTGAGTGCCCTCTGACACTGTACCTCCCGGGGGGGCATTGCCCATCCCCCTCCCCGCTGAGTGCCCTCTGTCACTGTACCTCCCGGGGGGGCACTGCCCATCCCCCTCCCCGCTGAGTGCCCTCTGTCACTGTACCTCCCGGGGGGGCATTGCCCATCCCCTTCCCCGCTGAGTGCCCTCTGTCACTGTACCTCCCGGGGGGCATTGCCCATCCCCCCTCCCCGCTGAGTGCCCTCTGACACTGTACCTCCCGGGGGGGCATTGCCCATCCCCCTCCCCGCTGAGCGCCCTCTGACACTGTACCTCCCGGGGGGCATTGCCCATCCCCCTCCCCGCTGAGTGCCCTCTGTCACTGTACCTCCCGGGGGGGCATTGCCCATCCCCCTCCCCGCTGAGTGCCCTCTGACACTGTACCTCCCGGGGGCATTGCCCATCCCCCTCCCCGCTGAGTGCCCTCTGTCACTGTACCTCCCGGGGGCATTGCCCATCCCCCTCCCCGCTGAGTGCCCTCTGACACTGTACCTCCCGGGGGGCATTGCCCATCCCCCTCCCCGCTGAGTGCCCTCTGTCACTGTACCTCCCGGGGGCATTGCCCATCCCCCTCCCCGCTGAGTGCCCTCTGACACTGTACCTCCCGGGGGGCATTGCCCATCCCCCTCCCCGCTGAGTGCCCTCTGACACTGTACCTCCCGGGGGGGCATTGCCCATCCCCCCTCCCCGCTGAGTGCCCTCTGACACTGTACCTCCCGGGGGGCATTGCCCATCCCCCCTCCCCGCTGAGTGCCCTCTGACACTGTACCTCCCGGGGGGCATTGCCCATCCCCCTCCCCGCTGAGTGCCCTCTGACACTGTACCTCCTGGGGGGGCATTGCCCATCCCCCCTCCCCGCTGAGTGTCCTCTGTCACTGTACCTCCCCGGGGGGCATTGCCCATCCCCCCTCCCCGCTGAGTGCCCTCTGACACTGTACCTCCTGGGGGGGCATTGCCCATCCCCCCTCCCCGCTGAGTGCCCTCTGTCACTGTACCTCCCGGGGGGCATTGCCCATCCCCCTCCCCGCTGAGCGCCCTCTGACACTGTACCTCCCCGGGGGGCATTGCCCATCCCCCTCCCCGCTGAGTGCCCTCTGACACTGTACCTCCCGGGGGGGCATTGCCCATCCCCCTCCCCGCTGAGTGCCCTCTGTCACTGTACCTCCCGGGGGCATTGCCCATCCCCCTCCCCGCTGAGTGCCCTCTGACACTGTACCTCCTGGGGGGGCATTGCCCATCCCCCTCCCCGCTGAGTGCCCTCTGTCACTGTACCTCCCGGGGGGGCATTGCCCATCCCCCCTCCCCGCTGAGTGCCCTCTGACACTGTACCTCCCGGGGGGCATTGCCCATCCCCCCTCCCCGCTGAGTGCCCTCTGTCACTGTACCTCCCGGGGGGGCATTGCCCATCCCCCTCCCCGCTGAGTGCCCTCTGACACTGTACCTCCCCGGGGGGCATTGCCCATCCCCCCTCCCCGCTGAGTGCCCTCTGACACTGTACCTCCCGGGGGGCATTGCCCATCCCCCTCCCCGCTGAGTGCCCTCTGACACTGTACCTCCCGGGGGGCATTGCCCATCCCCCTCCCCGCTGAGTGCCCTCTGTCACTGTACCTCCTGGGGGGGGCATTGCCCATCCCCCCTCCCCGCTGAGTGCCTCTGACACTGTACCTCCCGGGGGGCATTGCCCATCCCCCTCCCCGCTGAGTGCCCGCTGACACTGTACCTCCCGGGGGCATTGCCCCTCCCCCTCCCCGCTGAGTGCCCTCTGACACTGTACCTCCCGGGGGGCATTGCCCATCCCCCTCCCCGCTGAGTGCCCTCTGTCACTGTACCTCCTGGGGGGGGCATTGCCCATCCCCCCTCCCCGCTGAGTGCCTCTGACACTGTACCTCCCGGGGGCATTGCCCATCCCCCTCCCCGCTGAGTGCCCGCTGACACTGTACCTCCCGGGGGCATTGCCCATCCCCCTCCCCGCTGAGTGCCCTCTGACACTGTACCTCCCGGGGGCATTGCCCATCCCCCTCCCCGCTGAGTGCCCTCTGACACTGTACCTCCCGGGGGGCATTGCCCATCCCCCTCCCCGCTGAGTGCCCTCTGACACTGTACCTCCCGGGGGGCATTGCCCATCCCCCTCCCCGCTGAGTGCCCTCTGTCACTGTACCTCCTGGGGGGGGCATTGCCCATCCCCCTCCCCGCTGAGTGCCCTCTGACACTGTACCTCCCGGGGGGCATTGCCCATCCCCCTCCCCGCTGAGTGCCCTCTGACACTGTACCTCCCGGGGGGCATTGCCCATCCCCCTCCCCGCTGAGTGCCCTCTGTCACTGTACCTCCCGGGGGGGCATTGCCCATCCCCCTCCCCGCTGAGTGCCCTCTGTCACTGTACCTCCCGGGGGGGCATTGCCCATCCCCCTCCCCGCTGAGTGCCCTCTGACACTGTACCTCCCGGGGGGGCATTGCCCATCCCCCTCCCCGCTGAGTGCCCTCTGACACTGTACCTCCCGGGGGCATTGCCCATCCCCCTCCCCGCTGAGTGCCCTCTGTCACTGTACCTCCCGGGGGGGCATTGCCCATCCCCTTCCCCGCTGAGCGCCCTCTGACACTGTACCTCCCCGGGGGGCATTGCCCATCCCCCTCCCCGCTGAGTGCCCTCTGTCACTGTACCTCCCGGGGGGGCATTGCCCATCCCCCTCCCCGCTGAGTGCCCTCTGACACTGTACCTCCCGGGGGGCATTGCCCATCCCCCTCCCCGCTGAGTGCCCTCTGTCACTGTACCTCCCGGGGGGGCATTGCCCATCCCCTTCCCCGCTGAGTGCCCTCTGACACTGTACCTCCCGGGGGCATTGCCCATCCCCCTCCCCGCTGAGTGCCCTCTGACACTGTACCTCCCGGGGGGCATTGCCCATCCCCCCTCCCCGCTGAGTGCCTCTGACACTGTACCTACCGGGGGGGCATTGCCCATCCCCCTCCCCGCTGAGTGCCCTCTGACACTGTACCTCCCGGGGGGCATTGCCCATCCCCCTCCCCGCTGAGTGCCCTCTGACACTGTACCTCCCGGGGGGCATTGCCCATCCCCCTCCCCGCTGAGTGCCCTCTGACACTGTACCTCCCGGGGGGGCATTGCCCATCCCCCTCCCCGCTGAGTGCCCTCTGTCACTGTACCTCCCGGGGGGCATTGCCCATCCCCCTCCCCGCTGAGTGCCCTCTGTCACTGTACCTCCCCGGGGGGCATTGCCCATCCCCCCTCCCCGCTGAGTGCCCTCTGACACTGTACCTCCCGGGGGGGCATTGCCCATCCCCCTCCCCGCTGAGTGCCCTCTGACACTGTACCTCCCGGGGGGGCATTGCCCATCCCCCTCCCCGCTGAGTGCCCTCTGACACTGTACCTCCCGGGGGGGCATTGCCCATCCCCCTCCCCGCTGAGTGCCCTCTGACACTGTACCTCCCGGGGGCATTGCCCATCCCCCTCCCCGCTGAGTGCCCGCTGACACTGTACCTCCCGGGGGCATTGCCCCTCCCCCTCCCCGCTGAGTGCCCTCTGACACTGTACCTCCCGGGGGGCATTGCCCATCCCCCTCCCCGCTGAGTGCCCTCTGACACTGTACCTCCCGGGGGGCATTGCCCATCCCCCTCCCCGCTGAGTGCCCTCTGACACTGTACCTCCCGGGGGGCATTGCCCATCCCCCTCCCCGCTGAGTGCCCTCTGTCACTGTACCTCCCGGGGGGCATTGCCCCTCCCCCTCCCCGCTGAGTGCCCTCTGACACTGTACCTCCCGGGGGGCATTGCCCATCCCCCTCCCCGCTGAGTGCCCTCTGACACTGTACCTCCCGGGGGGCATTGCCCATCCCCCTCCCCGCTGAGTGCCCTCTGACACTGTACCTCCCGGGGGGGCATTGCCCATCCCCCCTCCCCGCTGAGTGCCCTCTGTCACTGTACCTCCCGGGGGGGCATTGCCCATCCCCCCTCCCCGCTGAGTTCCCTCTGACACTGTACCTCCCGGGGGGGCATTGCCCATCCCCCTCCCCGCTGAGTGCCCTCTGACACTGTACCTCCCGGGGGCATTGCCCATCCCCCTCCCCGCTGAGTGCCCTCTGACACTGTACCTCCCGGGGGGCATTGCCCATCCCCCCTCCCCGCTGAGTGCCCTCTGACACTGTACCTACCGGGGGGCATTGCCCATCCCCCTCCCCGCTGAGTGCCCTCTGTCACTGTACCTCCCGGGGGGCATTGCCCATCCCCCTCCCCGCTGAGTGCCCTCTGTCACTGTACCTCCCGGGGGCATTGCCCATCCCCCTCCCCACTGAGTGCCCTCTGTCACTGTACCTCCCGGGGGCATTGCCCATCCCCCTCCCCGCTGAGTGCCCTCTGACACTGTACCTCCCGGGGGCATTGCCCATCCCCCTCCCCGCTGAGTGCCCTCTGACACTGTACCTCCCGGGGGGCATTGCCCATCCCCCTCCCCGCTGAGTGCCCTCTGTCACTGTACCTCCCGGGGGGCGTACCTCCCGGGGGGCATTGCCCATCCCCCCTCCCCGCTGAGTGCCCTCTGACACTGTACCTCCCGGGGGGGCATTGCCCATCCCCCCTCCCCGCTGAGTGCCCTCTGACACTGTACCTCCCGGGGCGCATTGCCCATCCCCCCTCCCCGCTGAGTGCCCTCTGACACTGTACCTCCCGGGGGGCATTGCCCATCCCCCTCCCCGCTGAGTGCCCTCTGACACTGTACCTCCCGGGGGGCACTGCCCATCCCCCTCCCCGCTGAGTGCCCTCTGACACTGTACCTCCCGGGGGGCATTGCCCATCCCCCTCCCCGCTGAGTGCCCTCTGACACTGTACCTCCCCGGGGGGCATTGCCCATCCCCCTCCCCGCTGAGTGCCCGCTGACACTCTACCTCCCGGGGGGGCATTGCCCATCCCCCTCCCCGCTGAGTGCCCTCTGACACTGTACCTCCCGGGGGGCATTGCCCATCCCCCTCCCCGCTGAGTGCCCTCTGTCACTGTACCTCCCGGGGGGCATTGCCCATCCCCCTCCCCGCTGAGTGCCCTCTGTCACTGTACCTCCCGGGGGGGCATTGCCCATCCCCCTCCCCGCTGAGTGCCCTCTGACACTGTACCTCCCGGGGGGGCATTGCCCATCCCCCTCCCCGCTGAGTGCCCTCTGTCACTGTACCTCCTGGGGGGGGCATTGCCCATCCCCCCTCCCCGCTGAGTGCCCTCTGACACTGTACCTACCGGGGGGGCATTGCCCATCCCCCTCCCCGCTGAGTGCCCTGTGACACTGTACCTCCCGGGGGGCATTGCCCATCCCCCTCCCCGCTGAGTGCCCTCTGTCACTGTACCTCCCGGGGGGGCATTGCCCATCCCCCTCCCCGCTGAGTGCCCTCTGTCACTGTACCTCCCGGGGGGGCATTGCCCATCCCCCCTCCCCGCTGAGTGCCCTCTGACACTGTACCTCCCGGGGGGGCATTGCCCATCCCCCCTCCCCGCTGAGTGCCCTCTGACACTGTACCTTCCGGGGGGGCATTGCCCATCCCCCTCCCCGCTGAGTGCCCTCTGACACTGTACCTCCCGGGGGGGGCATTGCCCATCCCCCTCCCCGCTGAGTGCCCTCTGACACTGTACCTCCCGGGGGGGCACTGCCCATCCCCCTCCCCGCTGACTGCCCTCTGACACTGTACCTCCCGGGGGGCATTGCCCATCCCCCTCCCCGCTGAGTGCCCTCTGTCACTGTACCTCCCGGGGGGCATTGCCCATCCCCCTCCCCGCTGAGTGCCCTCTGACACTGTACCTCCCGGGGGGCATTGCCCATCCCCCTCCCCGCTGAGTGCCCTCTGTCACTGTACCTCCCGGGGGGCATTGCCCATCCCCCTCCCCGCTGAGTGCCCTCTGTCACTGTATCTCCCGGGGGGCATTGCCCATCCCCCTCCCCGCTGAGTGCCCTCTGACACTGTACCTCCCGGGGGGGCACTGCCCATCCCCCTCCCCGCTGAGTGCCCTCTGACACTGTACCTCCCGGGGGGGCATTGCCCATCCCCCTCCCCGCTGAGTGCCCTCTGACACTGTACCTCCCGGGGGGGCACTGCCCATCCCCCTCCCCGCTGAGTGCCCTCTGACACTGTACCTCCCGGGGGGCATTGCCCATCCCCCTCCCCGCTGAGTGCCCTCTGACACTGTACCTCCCGGGGGGCATTGCCCATCCCCCTCCCCGCTGAGTGCCCTCTGACACTGTGCCTCCCTGGGGGGCATTGCCCATCCCCCTCCCCGCTGAGTGCCCTCTGTCACTGTACCTCCCGGCGGGCATTGCCCATCCCCCTCCCCGCTGAGTGCCCTCTGACACTGTACCTCCCGGGGGGCATTGCCCATCCCCCTCCCCGCTGAGTGCCCGCTGACACTCTACCTCCCGGGGGGGCATTGCCCATCCCCCTCCCCGCTGAGTGCCCTCTGTCACTGTACCTCCCGGGGGGCATTGCCCATCCCCCCTCCCCGCTGAGTGCCCTCTGTCACTGAACCTCCCGGGGGGGCATTGCCCATCCCCCTCCCCGCTGAGTGCCCTCTGACACTGTACCTCCCGGGGGGCATTGCCCATCCCCCCTCCCCGCTGAGTGCCCTCTGACACTGTACCTCCCGGGGGGCATTGCCCATCCCCCTCCCCGCTGAGTGCCCTCTGTCACTGTACCTCCCGGGGGGCACTGCCCATCCCCCTCCCCGCTGAGTGCCCTCTGTCACTGTACCTCCCCGGGGGGCATTGCCCATCCCCCTCCCCGCTGAGTGCCCTCTGACACTGTACCTCCCGGGGGGGCACTGCCCATCCCCCTCCCCGCTGAGTGCCCTCTGTCACTGAACCTCCCGGGGGGCATTGCCCATCCCCCTCCCCGCTGAGTGCCCTCTGACACTGTACCTCCCGGGGGGCATTGCCCATCCCCCCTCCCCGCTGAGTGCCCTCTGACACTGTACCTCCCGGGGGGCATTGCCCATCCCCCTCCCCGCTGAGTGCCCTCTGACACTGTACCTCCCGGGGGGGCATTGCCCATCCCCCTCCCCGCTGAGTGCCCTCTGACACTGTACCTCCCGGGGGGGCATTGCCCATCCCCCTCCCCGCTGAGTGCCCTCTGACACTGTACCTCCCGGGGGGCATTGCCCATCCCCCTCCCCGCTGAATGCCCTCTGTCACTGTACCTCCCGGGGGGCATTGCCCATCCCCCTCCCCGCTGAGTGCCCTCTGTCACTGTACCTCCCGGGGGGCATTGCCCATCCCCCTCCCCGCTGAGTGCCCTCTGACACTGTACCTCCCGGGGGGCATTGCCCATCCCCCTCCCCGCTGAGTGCCCTCTGTCACTGTACCTCCCGGGGGGCATTGCCCATCCCCCCTCCCCGCTGAGTGCCCTCTGACACTGTACCTCCCGGGGGCATTGCCCATCCCCCTCCCCGCTGAGTGCCCTCTGTCACTGTACCTCCCGGGGGGGCATTGCCCATCCCCCCTTCCCGCTGAGTGCCCTCTGTCACTGAACCTCCCGGGGGGCATTGCCCATCCCCCCTCCCCGCTGAGTGCCCTCTGACACTGTACCTCCCGGGGGGGCATTGCCGATCCCCCTCCCCGCTGAGTGCCCTCTGACACTGTACCTCCCGGGGGGCATTGCCCATCCCCCCTCCCCGCTGAGTGCCCTCTGTCACTGTACCTCCCGGGGGGCATTGCCCATCCCCCTCCCCGCTGAGTGCCCTCTGTCACTGTACCTCCCAGGGGGCATTGCCCATCCCCCTCCCCGCTGAGTGCCCTCTGTCACTGTACCTCCCGGGGGGCATTGCCCATCCCCCTCCCCGCTGAGTGCCCTCTGACACTGTACCTCCCGGGGGGCATTGCCCATCCCCCTCCCCGCTGAGTGCCCTCTGTCACTGTACCTCCCAGGGGGCATTGCCCATCCCCCTCCCCGCTGAGTGCCCTCTGTCACTGTACCTACCGGGGGGGCATTGCCCATCCCCCTCCCCGCTGAGTGCCCTGTGACACTGTACCTCCCGGGGGGGCATTGCCCATCCCCCTCCCCGCTGAGTGCCCTCTGTCACTGTACCTCCCGGGGGGGCATTGCCCATCCCCCTCCCCGCTGAGTGCCCTCTGTCACTGTACCTCCCGGGGGGGCATTGCCCATCCCCCCTCCCCGCTGAGTGCCCTCTGACACTGTACCTCCCGGGGGGGCATTGCCCATCCCCCCTCCCCGCTGAGTGCCCTCTGACACTGTACCTCCCGGGGGGGCATTGCCCATCCCCCTCCCCGCTGAGTGCCCTCTGACACTGTACCTCCCGGGGGGGCATTGCCCATCCCCCTCCCCGCTGAGTGCCCTCTGACACTGTACCTCCCGGGGGGCACTGCCCATCCCCCTCCCCGCTGAGTGCCCTCTGTCACTGTACCTCCCGGGGGGCATTGCCCATCCCCCTCCCCGCTGAGTGCCCTCTGACACTGTACCTCCCGGGGGGCATTGCCCATCCCCCTCCCCGCTGAGTGCCCTCTGTCACTGTACCTCCCGGGGGGCATTGCCCATCCCCCTCCCCGCTGAGTGCCCTCTGACACTGTACCTCCCGGGGGGGCACTGCCCATCCCCCTCCCCGCTGAGTGCCCTCTGTCACTGTACCTCCCGGGGGGCATTGCCCATCCCCCTCCCCGCTGAGTGCCCTCTGTCACTGTACCTCCCGGGGGCATTGCCCATCCCCCTCCCCGCTGAGTGCCCTCTGACACTGTACCTCCCGGGGGGGCATTGCCCATCCCCCTCCCCGCTGAGTGCCCTCTGTCACTGTACCTCCCGGGGGGGCATTGCCCATCCCCCCTCCCCGCTGAGTGCCCTCTGACACTGTACCACCCGGGGGGCATTGCCCATCCCCCTCCCCGCTGAGTGCCCTCTGTCACTGTACCTCCTGGGGGGGCAATGCCCATCCCCCTCCCCCGCTGAGCGCCCTCTGACACTGTACCTCCCGGGGGGCATTGCCCATCCCCCTCCCCGCTGAGTGCCCTCTGTCACTGTACCTCCCGGGGGCATTGCCCATCCCCCCTCCCCGCTGAGTGCCCTCTGTCACTGTACCTCCCGGGGGGCATTGCCCATCCCCCTCCCCGCTGAGTGCCCTCTGACACTGTACCTCCCGGGGGGGCATTGCCCATCCCCCCTCCCTGCTGAGTGCCCTCTGACACTGTACCTCCCGGGGGGGCATTGCCCATCCCCCTCCCCGCTGAGTGCCCTCTGACACTGTACCTCCCGGGGGGGCACTGCCCATCCCCCTCCCCGCTGAGTGCCCTCTGACACTGTACCTCCCGGGGGGCATTGCCCATCCCCCTCCCCGCTGAGTGCCCTCTGACACTGTACCTCCCGGGGGGCATTGCCCATCCCCCTCCCCGCTGAGTGCCCTCTGACACTGTGCCTCCCTGGGGGGCATTGCCCATCCCCCTCCCCGCTGAGTGCCCTCTGTCACTGTACCTCCCGGGGGGGCACTGCCCATCCCCCTCCCCGCTGAGTGCCCTCTGTCACTGTACCTCCCGGGGGGGCATTGCCCATCCCCCTCCCCGCTGAGTGCCCTCTGACACTGTACCTCCCGGGGGGCATTGCCCATCCCCCTCCCCGCTGAGTGCCCTCTGACACTGTACCTCCCGGGGGGCATTGCCCATCCCCCTCCCCGCTGAGTGCCCTCTGTCACTGTACCTCCCGGGGGGCATTGCCCATCCCCCTCCCCGCTGAGTGCCCTCTGTCACTGTACCTCCCGGGGGGGCATTGCCCATCCCCCTCCCCGCTGAGTGCCCTCTGTCACTGTACCTCCCGGGGGGCATTGCCCAACCCCCCTCCCCGCTGAGTGCCCTCTGACACTGTGCCTCCCTGGGGGGGCATTGCCCATCCCCCCTCCCCGCTGAGTGCCCTCTGACACTGTACCTCCCGGGGGGCATTGCCCATCCCCCTCCCCGCTGAGTGCCCTCTGACACTGTACCTCCCGGGGGGGCATTGCCCATCCCCCTCCCCGCTGAGTGCCCTCTGACACTGTACCTCCCGGGGGGGCATTGCCCATCCCCCCTCCCCGCTGAGTGCCCTCTGACACTGTACCTCCCGGGGGGCATTGCCCATCCCCTTCCCCGCTGAGTGCCCTCTGTCACTGTACCTCCCGGGGGGGCATTGCCCATCCCCTTCCCCGCTGAGTGCCCTCTGTCACTGTACCTCCCGGGGGGCATTGCCCATCCCCCTCCCCGCTGAGTGCCCTCTGACACTGTACCTCCCGGGGGGGCATTGCCCATCCCCCCTCCCCGCTGAGTGCCCTCTGACACTGTACCTCCCGGGGGGCATTGCCCATCCCCCTCCCCGCTGAGTGCCCTCTGACACTGTGCCTCCCTGGGGGGCATTGCCCATCCCCCTCCCCGCTGAGTGCCCTCTGTCACTGTACCTCCCGGCGGGCATTGCCCATCCCCCTCCCCGCTGAGTGCCCTCTGACACTGTACCTCCCGGGGGGCATTGCCCATCCCCCTCCCCGCTGAGTGCCCGCTGACACTCTACCTCCCGGGGGGGCATTGCCCATCCCCCTCCCCGCTGAGTGCCCTCTGTCACTGTACCTCCCGGGGGGCATTGCCCATCCCCCCTCCCCGCTGAGTGCCCTCTGTCACTGAACCTCCCGGG
Organism: Chelonia mydas; assembly: GCF_015237465.2. NCBI lineage: Eukaryota > Metazoa > Chordata > Testudines > Cheloniidae > Chelonia > Chelonia mydas. Next base: position 506,776 of record NC_057852.1, on the reverse strand, counting down.
GGGGCATTGCCCATCCCCCTCCCCGCTGAGTGCCCTCTGACACTGTACCTCCCGGGGGGCATTGCCCATCCCCCCTCCCCGCTGAGTGCCCTCTGACACTGTACCTCCCGGGGGGCATTGCCCATCCCCCCTCCCCGCTGAGTGCCCTCTGACACTGTACCTCCCGGGGGGCATTGCCCATCCCCCTCCCCGCTGAGTGCCCTCTGACACTGTACCTCCCGGGGGGGCATTGCCCATCCCCCTCCCCGCTGAGTGCCCTCTGACACTGTACCTCCCGGGGGGGCATTGCCCATCCCCCTCCCCGCTGAGTGCCCTCTGACACTGTACCTCCCAGGGGGCATTGCCCATCCCCCTCCCCGCTGAATGCCCGCTGACACTCTACCTCCCGGGGGGGCATTGCCCATCCCCCTCCCCGCTGAGTGCCCTCTGACACTGTACCTCCCGGGGGGCATTGCCCATCCCCCTCCCCGCTGAGTGCCCTCTGTCACTGTACCTCCCGGGGGGCATTGCCCATCCCCCCTCCCCGCTGAGTGCCCTCTGACACTGTACCTCCCGGGGGCATTGCCCATCCCCCTCCCCGCTGAGTGCCCTCTGTCACTGTACCTCCCGGGGGGGCATTGCCCATCCCCCCTTCCCGCTGAGTGCCCTCTGTCACTGAACCTCCCGGGGGGCATTGCCCATCCCCCCTCCCCGCTGAGTGCCCTCTGACACTGTACCTCCCGGGGGGGCATTGCCCATCCCCCTCCCCGCTGAGTGCCCTCTGTCACTGTACCTCCCAGGGGGCATTGCCCATCCCCCTCCCCGCTGAGTGCCCTCTGTCACTGTACCTCCCGGGGGGCATTGCCCATCCCCCTCCCCGCTGAGTGCCCTGTGACACTGTACCTCCCGGGGGGGCATTGCCCATCCCCCTCCCCGCTGAGTGCCCTCTGTCACTGTACCTCCCAGGGGGCATTGCCCATCCCCCTCCCCGCTGAGTGCCCTCTGTCACTGTACCTACCGGGGGGGCATTGCCCATCCCCCTCCCCGCTGAGTGCCCTGTGACACTGTACCTCCCGGGGGGGCATTGCCCATCCCCCTCCCCGCTGAGTGCCCTCTGTCACTGTACCTCCCGGGGGGGCATTGCCCATCCCCCTCCCCGCTGAGTGCCCTCTGTCACTGTACCTCCCGGGGGGGCATTGCCCATCCCCCCTCCCCGCTGAGTGCCCTCTGACACTGTACCTCCCGGGGGGGCATTGCCCATCCCCCCTCCCCGCTGAGTGCCCTCTGACACTGTACCTCCCGGGGGGGCATTGCCCATCCCCCTCCCCGCTGAGTGCCCTCTGACACTGTACCTCCCGGGGGGGCATTGCCCATCCCCCTCCCCGCTGAGTGCCCTCTGACACTGTACCTCCCGGGGGGGCACTGCCCATCCCCCTCCCCGCTGAGTGCCCTCTGTCACTGTACCTCCCGGGGGGCATTGCCCATCCCCCTCCCCGCTGAGTGCCCTCTGACACTGTACCTCCCGGGGGGCATTGCCCATCCCCCTCCCCGCTGAGTGCCCTCTGTCACTGTACCTCCCGGGGGGCATTGCCCATCCCCCTCCCCGCTGAGTGCCCTCTGTCACTGTACCTCCCGGGGGGCATTGCCCATCCCCCTCCCCGCTGAGTGCCCTCTGACACTGTACCTCCCGGGGGGGCACTGCCCATCCCCCTCCCCGCTGAGTGCCCTCTGACACTGTACCTCCCGGGGGGCATTGCCCATCCCCCTCCCCGCTGAGTGCCCTCTGTCACTGTACCTCCCGGGGGCATTGCCCATCCCCCTCCCCGCTGAGTGCCCTCTGACACTGTACCTCCCGGGGGGGCATTGCCCATCCCCCTCCCCGCTGAGTGCCCTCTGTCACTGTACCTCCCGGGGGGGCATTGCCCATCCCCCCTCCCCGCTGAGTGCCCTCTGACACTGTACCACCCGGGGGGCATTGCCCATCCCCCTCCCCGCTGAGTGCCCTCTGTCACTGTACCTCCTGGGGGGGCAATGCCCATCCCCCTCCCCGCTGAGCGCCCTCTGACACTGTACCTCCCGGGGGGCATTGCCCATCCCCCTCCCCGCTGAGTGCCCTCTGTCACTGTACCTCCCGGGGGCATTGCCCATCCCCCCTCCCCGCTGAGTGCCCTCTGTCACTGTACCTCCCGGGGGGCATTGCCCATCCCCCTCCCCGCTGAGTGCCCTCTGACACTGTACCTCCCGGGGGGGCATTGCCCATCCCCCCTCCCTGCTGAGTGCCCTCTGTCACTGTACCTCCCGGGGGGCATTGCCCATCCCCCTCCCCGCTGAGTGCCCTCTGTCACTGTACCTCCCGGGGGGGCACTGCCCATCCCCCTCCCCGCTGAGTGCCCTCTGACACTGTACCTCCCGGGGGGGCATTGCCCATCCCCCTCCCCGCTGAGTGCCCTCTGACACTGTACCTCCCGGGGGGGCACTGCCCATCCCCCTCCCCGCTGAGTGCCCTCTGACACTGTACCTCCCGGGGGGGCATTGCCCATCCCCCTCCCCGCTGAGTGCCCTCTGACACTGTACCTCCCGGGGGGCATTGCCCATCCCCCTCCCCGCTGAGTGCCCTCTGACACTGTGCCTCCCTGGGGGGCATTGCCCATCCCCCTCCCCGCTGAGTGCCCTCTGTCACTGTACCTCCCGGGGGGGCACTGCCCATCCCCCTCCCCGCTGAGTGCCCTCTGTCACTGTACCTCCCGGGGGGGCATTGCCCATCCCCCTCCCCGCTGAGTGCCCTCTGACACTGTACCTCCCGGGGGGCATTGCCCATCCCCCTCCCCGCTGAGTGCCCTCTGACACTGTACCTCCCGGGGGGCATTGCCCATCCCCCTCCCCGCTGAGTGCCCTCTGTCACTGTACCTCCCGGGGGGCATTGCCCATCCCCCTCCCCGCTGAGTGCCCTCTGTCACTGTACCTCCCGGGGGGGCATTGCCCATCCCCCTCCCCGCTGAGTGCCCTCTGTCACTGTACCTCCCGGGGGGCATTGCCCAACCCCCCTCCCCGCTGAGTGCCCTCTGACACTGTGCCTCCCTGGGGGGCATTGCCCATCCCCCCTCCCCGCTGAGTGCCCTCTGACACTGTACCTCCCGGGGGGCATTGCCCATCCCCCTCCCCGCTGAGTGCCCTCTGACACTGTACCTCCCGGGGGGGCATTGCCCATCCCCCTCCCCGCTGAGTGCCCTCTGACACTGTACCTCCCGGGGGGGCATTGCCCATCCCCCCTCCCCGCTGAGTGCCCTCTGACACTGTACCTCCCGGGGGGCATTGCCCATCCCCTTCCCCGCTGAGTGCCCTCTGTCACTGTACCTCCCGGGGGGGCATTGCCCATCCCCTTCCCCGCTGAGTGCCCTCTGTCACTGTACCTCCCGGGGGGCATTGCCCATCCCCCTCCCCGCTGAGTGCCCTCTGACACTGTACCTCCCGGGGGGGCATTGCCCATCCCCCCTCCCCGCTGAGTGCCCTCTGACACTCTACCTCCCGGGGGGGCATTGCCCATCCCCCTCCCCGCTGAGTGCCCTCTGACACTGTACCTCCCGGGGGCATTGCCCATCCCCCTCCCCGCTGAGTGCCCTCTGTCACTGTACCTCCCGGGGGCATTGCCCATCCCCCTCCCCGCTGAGTGCCCTCTGACACTGTACCTCCCGGGGGGCATTGCCCATCCCCCTCCCCGCTGAGTGCCCTCTGACACTGTGCCTCCCGGGGGGCATTGCCCATCCCCCCTCCCCGCTGAGTGCCCTCTGACACTGTACCTCCCGGGGGCATTGCCCATCCCCCCTCCCCGCTGAGTGCCCTCTGACACTGTACCTCCCGGGGGGCATTGCCCATCCCCCTCCCCGCTGAGCGCCCTCTGACACTGTACCTCCCGGGGGGGCATTGCCCATCCCCCTCCCCGCTGAGTGCCCTCTGACACTGTACCTCCCGGGGGGCATTGCCCATCCCCCTCCCCGCTGAGTGCCCTCTGACACTGTACCTCCCAGGGGGCATTGCCGATCCCCCTCCCCGCTGAGTGCCCTCTGACACTGTACCTCCCGGGGGGGCATTGCCCATCCCCCTCCCCGCTGAGTGCCCTCTGTCACTGTACCTCCCGGGGGGCATTGCCCATCCCCCCTCCCCGCTGAGTGCCCTCTGACACTGTACCTCCCGGGGGGGCATTGCCCATCCCCCTCCCCGCTGAGTGCCCTCTGTCACTGTACCTCCCGGGGGGCATTGCCCATCCCCCTCCCCGCTGAGTGCCCTCTGACACTGTACCTCCCGGGGGGGCATTGCCCATCCCCCTCCCCGCTGAGTGCCCTCTGACACTGTACCTCCCGGGGGGGCATTGCCCATCCCCCTCCCCGCTGAGTGCCCTCTGTCACTGTACCTCCCGGGGGGGCATTGCCCATCCCCCTCCCCGCTGAGTGCCCTCTGACACTGTACCTCCCGGGGGGCACTGCCCATCCCCCTCCCCGCTGAGTGCCCTCTGTCACTGTACCTCCCAGGGGGCATTGCCCATCCCCCCTCCCCGCTGAGTGCCCTCTGACACTGTACCTCCCGGGGGGGCATTGCCCATCCCCCTCCCCGCTGAGTGCCCTCTGACACTGTACCTCCCGGGGGGGCATTGCCCATCCCCCTCCCCGCTGAGTGCCCTCTGTCACTGTACCTCCCGGGGCATTGCCCATCCCCCTCCCCGCTGAGTGCCCTCTGACACTGTACCTTCCGGGGGGGCATTGCCCATCCCCCTCCCCGCTGAGTGCCCTCTGACACTGTACCTCCCGGGGGGGCATTGCCCATCCCCCTCCCCGCTGAGTGCCCTCTGACACTGTACCTCCCGGGGGGGCACTGCCCATCCCCCTCCCCGCTGACTGCCCTCTGACACTGTACCTCCCGGGGGGGCATTGCCCATCCCCCTCCCCGCTGAGTGCCCTCTGTCACTGTACCTCCCGGGGGGCATTGCCCATCCCCCTCCCCGCTGAGTGCCCTCTGACACTGTACCTCCCGGGGGGCATTGCCCATCCCCCTCCCCGCTGAGTGCCCTCTGTCACTGTACCTCCCGGGGGGGCACTGCCCATCCCCCTCCCCGCTGAGTGCCCTCTGACACTGTATCTCCCGGGGGGCATTGCCCATCCCCCTCCCCGCTGAGTGCCCTCTGACACTGTACCTCCCGGGGGGGCACTGCCCATCCCCCTCCCCGCTGAGTGCCCTCTGTCACTGTACCTCCCGGGGGGGCATTGCCCATCCCCCTCCCCGCTGAGTGCCCTCTGACACTGTACCTCCCGGGGGGCATTGCCCATCCCCCTCCCCGCTGAGTGCCCTCTGACACTGTGCCTCCCTGGGGGGCATTGCCCATCCCCCTCCCCGCTGAGTGCCCTCTGTCACTGTACCTCCCGGCGGGCATTGCCCATCCCCCTCCCCGCTGAGTGCCCTCTGACACTGTACCTCCCGGGGGGCATTGCCCATCCCCCTCCCCGCTGAGTGCCCGCTGACACTCTACCTCCCGGGGGGGCATTGCCCATCCCCCTCCCCGCTGAGTGCCCTCTGTCACTGTACCTCCCGGGGGGCATTGCCCATCCCCCCTCCCCGCTGAGTGCCCTCTGTCACTGAACCTCCCGGGGGGGCATTGCCCATCCCCCTCCCCGCTGAGTGCCCTCTGACACTGTACCTCCCGGGGGGCATTGCCCATCCCCCCTCCCCGCTGAGTGCCCTCTGACACTGTACCTCCCGGGGGGCATTGCCCATCCCCCCTCCCCGCTGAGTGCCCTCTGACACTGTACCTCCCGGGGGGCATTGCCCATCCCCCTCCCCGCTGAGTGCCCTCTGACACTGTACCTCCCGGGGGGGCATTGCCCATCCCCCTCCCCGCTGAGTGCCCTCTGACACTGTACCTCCCGGGGGGGCATTGCCCATCCCCCTCCCCGCTGAGTGCCCTCTGACACTGTACCTCCCGGGGGGCATTGCCCATCCCCCTCCCCGCTGAATGCCCGCTGACACTCTACCTCCCGGGGGGGCATTGCCCATCCCCCTCCCCGCTGAGTGCCCTCTGACACTGTACCTCCCGGGGGGCATTGCCCATCCCCCTCCCCGCTGAGTGCCCTCTGTCACTGTACCTCCCGGGGGGCATTGCCCATCCCCCCTCCCCGCTGAGTGCCCTCTGACACTGTACCTCCCGGGGGCATTGCCCATCCCCCTCCCCGCTGAGTGCCCTCTGTCACTGTACCTCCCGGGGGGGCATTGCCCATCCCCCCTTCCCGCTGAGTGCCCTCTGTCACTGAACCTCCCGGGGGGCATTGCCCATCCCCCCTCCCCGCTGAGTGCCCTCTGACACTGTACCTCCCGGGGGGGCATTGCCCATCCCCCTCCCCGCTGAGTGCCCTCTGTCACTGTACCTCCCAGGGGGCATTGCCCATCCCCCTCCCCGCTGAGTGCCCTCTGTCACTGTACCTCCCGGGGGGCATTGCCCATCCCCCTCCCCGCTGAGTGCCCTGTGACACTGTACCTCCCGGGGGGGCATTGCCCATCCCCCTCCCCGCTGAGTGCCCTCTGTCACTGTACCTCCCAGGGGGCATTGCCCATCCCCCTCCCCGCTGAGTGCCCTCTGTCACTGTACCTACCGGGGGGGCATTGCCCATCCCCCTCCCCGCTGAGTGCCCTGTGACACTGTACCTCCCGGGGGGGCATTGCCCATCCCCCTCCCCGCTGAGTGCCCTCTGTCACTGTACCTCCCGGGGGGGCATTGCCCATCCCCCTCCCCGCTGAGTGCCCTCTGTCACTGTACCTCCCGGGGGGGCATTGCCCATCCCCCCTCCCCGCTGAGTGCCCTCTGACACTGTACCTCCCGGGGGGGCATTGCCCATCCCCCCTCCCCGCTGAGTGCCCTCTGACACTGTACCTCCCGGGGGGGCATTGCCCATCCCCCTCCCCGCTGAGTGCCCTCTGACACTGTACCTCCCGGGGGGGCATTGCCCATCCCCCTCCCCGCTGAGTGCCCTCTGACACTGTACCTCCCGGGGGGGCACTGCCCATCCCCCTCCCCGCTGAGTGCCCTCTGTCACTGTACCTCCCGGGGGGCATTGCCCATCCCCCTCCCCGCTGAGTGCCCTCTGACACTGTACCTCCCGGGGGGCATTGCCCATCCCCCTCCCCGCTGAGTGCCCTCTGTCACTGTACCTCCCGGGGGGCATTGCCCATCCCCCTCCCCGCTGAGTGCCCTCTGTCACTGTACCTCCCGGGGGGCATTGCCCATCCCCCTCCCCGCTGAGTGCCCTCTGACACTGTACCTCCCGGGGGGGCACTGCCCATCCCCCTCCCCGCTGAGTGCCCTCTGACACTGTACCTCCCCGGGGGCATTGCCCATCCCCCTCCCCGCTGAGTGCCCTCTGTCACTGTACCTCCCGGGGGCATTGCCCATCCCCCTCCCCGCTGAGTGCCCTCTGACACTGTACCTCCCGGGGGGGCATTGCCCATCCCCCTCCCCGCTGAGTGCCCTCTGTCACTGTACCTCCCGGGGGGGCATTGCCCATCCCCCCTCCCCGCTGAGTGCCCTCTGACACTGTACCACCCGGGGGGCATTGCCCATCCCCCTCCCCGCTGAGTGCCCTCTGTCACTGTACCTCCTGGGGGGGCAATGCCCATCCCCCTCCCCGCTGAGCGCCCTCTGACACTGTACCTCCCGGGGGGCATTGCCCATCCCCCTCCCCGCTGAGTGCCCTCTGTCACTGTACCTCCCGGGGGCATTGCCCATCCCCCCTCCCCGCTGAGTGCCCTCTGTCACTGTACCTCCCGGGGGGCATTGCCCATCCCCCTCCCCGCTGAGTGCCCTCTGACACTGTACCTCCCGGGGGGGCATTGCCCATCCCCCCTCCCTGCTGAGTGCCCTCTGTCACTGTACCTCCCGGGGGGCATTGCCCATCCCCCTCCCCGCTGAGTGCCCTCTGTCACTGTACCTCCCGGGGGGGCACTGCCCATCCCCCTCCCCGCTGAGTGCCCTCTGACACTGTACCTCCCGGGGGGCATTGCCCATCCCCCTCCCCGCTGAGTGCCCGCTGACACTGTACCTCCCGGGGGGCATTGCCCATCCCCCCTCCCCGCTGAGTGCCCTCTGACACTGTACCTCCCGGGGGGCATTGCCCATCCCCCTCCCCGCTGAGTGCCCTCTGTCACTGTACCTCCCGGGGGGGCACTGCCCATCCCCCTCCCCGCTGAGTGCCCTCTGACACTGTGCCTCCCTGGGGGGCATTGCCCATCCCCCTCCCCGCTGAGTGCCCTCTGTCACTGTACCTCCCGGGGGGGCACTGCCCATCCCCCTCCCCGCTGAGTGCCCTCTGTCACTGTACCTCCCGGGGGGGCATTGCCCATCCCCCTCCCCGCTGAGTGCCCTCTGACACTGTACCTCCCGGGGGGCATTGCCCATCCCCCTCCCCGCTGAGTGCCCTCTGACACTGTACCTCCCGGGGGGCATTGCCCGTCCCCCTCCCCGCTGAGTGCCCTCTGTCACTGTACCTCCCGGGGGGCATTGCCCATCCCCCTCCCCGCTGAGTGCCCTCTGTCACTGTACCTCCCGGGGGGGCATTGCCCATCCCCCTCCCCGCTGAGTGCCCTCTGTCACTGTACCTCCCGGGGGGCATTGCCCAACCCCCCTCCCCGCTGAGTGCCCTCTGACACTGTGCCTCCCTGGGGGGCATTGCCCATCCCCCCTCCCCGCTGAGTGCCCTCTGACACTGTACCTCCCGGGGGGCATTGCCCATCCCCCTCCCCGCTGAGTGCCCTCTGACACTGTACCTCCCGGGGGGGCATTGCCCATCCCCCTCCCCGCTGAGTGCCCTCTGACACTGTACCTCCCGGGGGGGCATTGCCCATCCCCCCTCCCCGCTGAGTGCCCTCTGACACTGTACCTCCCGGGGGGCATTGCCCATCCCCTTCCCCGCTGAGTGCCCTCTGTCACTGTACCTCCCGGGGGGGCATTGCCCATCCCCTTCCCCGCTGAGTGCCCTCTGTCACTGTACCTCCCGGGGGGCATTGCCCATCCCCCTCCCCGCTGAGTGCCCTCTGACACTGTACCTCCCGGGGGGGCATTGCCCATCCCCCCTCCCCGCTGAGTGCCCTCTGACACTGTACCTCCCGGGGGGCATTGCCCATCCCCCTCCCCGCTGAGTGCCCTCTGACACTGTGCCTCCCGGGGGGCATTGCCCATCCCCCCTCCCCGCTGAGTGCCCTCTGACACTGTACCTCCCGGGGGCATTGCCCATCCCCCCTCCCCGCTGAGTGCCCTCTGACACTGTACCTCCCGGGGGGCATTGCCCATCCCCCTCCCCGCTGAGCGCCCTCTGACACTGTACCTCCCGGGGGGGCATTGCCCATCCCCCTCCCCGCTGAGTGCCCTCTGACACTGTACCTCCCGGGGGGCATTGCCCATCCCCCTCCCCGCTGAGTGCCCTCTGACACTGTACCTCCCAGGGGGCATTGCCCATCCCCCCTCCCCGCTGAGTGCCCTCTGACACTGTACCTCCCGGGGGGGCATTGCCCATCCCCCTCCCCGCTGAGTGCCCTCTGTCACTGTACCTCCCGGGGGGCATTGCCCATCCCCCTCCCCGCTGAGTGCCCTCTGACACTGTACCTCCCGGGGGGGCATTGCCCATCCCCCTCCCCGCTGAGTGCCCTCTGACACTGTACCTCCCGGGGGGGCATTGCCCATCCCCCTCCCCGCTGAGTGCCCTCTGTCACTGTACCTCCCGGGGGGGCATTGCCCATCCCCCTCCCCGCTGAGTGCCCTCTGACACTGTACCTCCCGGGGGGCACTGCCCATCCCCCTCCCCGCTGAGTGCCCTCTGTCACTGTACCTCCCAGGGGGCATTGCCCATCCCCCCTCCCCGCTGAGTGCCCTCTGACACTGTACCTCCCGGGGGGGCATTGCCCATCCCCCTCCCCGCTGAGTGCCCTCTGACACTGTACCTCCCGGGGGGCATTGCCCATCCCCCTCCCCGCTGAGTGCCCTCTGACACTGTGCCTCCCTGGGGGGCATTGCCCATCCCCCTCCCCGCTGAGTGCCCTCTGACACTGTACCTCCCGGGGGCATTGCCCATCCCCCTCCCCGCTGAGTGCCCTCTGACACTGTACCTCCCGGGGGGGCATTGCCCATCCCCCTCCCCGCTGAGTGCCCTCTGTCACTGTACCTCCCGGGGCATTGCCCATCCCCCTCCCCGCTGAGTGCCCTCTGACACTGTACCTCCCGGGGCATTGCTGTACTCACACAAGCAGCATGGAGGCTGCTGATTCCAGCCAGTAGGGCCCTCTGGGTCTCTCGGGGCAGGGCTCTGTGCTGGAGCCAGGCAGCCAGGAGCAGATTTGGCCCTTTGCTGGAATGGCGTAACCATGCATTGATCGGAGCGCCCGGCTCCCTTTGAGTGCTGCGTGCTGGCACCTGGGGTCTCTCCAGAGCAAAGACACCAGCACCTCTGGTTTTATGCACACTGTTGGTGGCCTGCTGCCTTTGCTGACCTGCCCTCCGGCACTGCTACATGTCCTGAGCAGGGGGCGGGAGAAGCGAAAGGAGCTGCTGTCTGACAGACTACATTCCTGGGGGGCAGGCAGGCCGGGCCTGGGGCTACTGCATGTGTGCGTCCCGGGGGGACAGGCTGAGAGCTATGGACTGAGGGCCCTAGGGTGTCAGCTCTCTGCTTGCTACAGCCCAGTTCTTGTCCCCGAGGACTGGCTGGTGAGGGCTGCTGCTGAGACACAGAGATGGCCTAGAGCCAATGCCCTCTCCTAGCGCATATGCAGACTGGGCCAGTCCCCCCTGTCTGTCCTGGGGAGCCCGCTGGGTGGGTCGCTTGCTCACCTTCTGCAATGTAACAGGGCTGCTCCTCCCCTGCTGAGAATTTGGGTGCTTGGTGCCCGGGGTTCATCGCCCAGTGGCAGAGAGCACAGGAGCGGCCAGTGCGAACGTTATAGCCTTCCCCTCTGCTCGCGGGTGGCTGGGCTCAAAGCTGCCTGGGCAGAGCACCTGCCCCTGCAAGGTGGCAGGGAGCTGATTCCCTCCCCCGCCAGCAGGTGGCACCGCACGGTTCACTGCGGGCAGCTCCTTGTACCCGTCCCTAACCCTGATCCTCCAGATTCCCTCGGTCACATCCCCCCTCAACTCTTCCTTTATGCTGAGACAAATCCGTGTCAAAGCTGCGTGGACAGTGATTTGCACTCCTTGGGTGGGAATTGGGGGAGGGGGGGTCTTGGTGTTGGTTGGGAGGGGGAGCTCCTTGTGCATATTCTGGGCTCAGCCAGACGCCCTGCGGTCTCCCAGGAGCTGGGGCCGCCTCCTCTCTGTGGTGGGTGCCCCTCTTGGTGGGGGCCTGTTGCAGCTGCTGTGCCCTGGCGTGGTGTCACCCTGCTGTGGCTGCGACGGTAACTGTCCGGTTGAAGCAGCCCAGTGGATCTGTGTGAGTGAGCAGCTGTGCTGCATATTTTATTTAAAGTAAAGTTGATGCCCCGTGGAGATTTGTGTGTCTCTCTGTCTCATGATTCAGTGCAGTCCTTGATTGTCCACACTGCAAACACAATATTGTAGCTAGTTCCCAGGACGCTCAGCCGACCTGGGTACAACACAGGGATTAGCTGTGTTCGTGCAGTGGCTGGTTTTTTTGTAATGACTCGGCAGCGTTTGAACCTTGGAGTGTCATATCCGCTGTACAGATTCTGCAAACCCAGGGATTAACTCTGCTCGCTGGCAGCAGGAGTTGGCTGTTGTTCACTAGAGGGGGAAATGGGACAGTTTGCCAGGGTGATACAATTTCACAGCACAGTCTTGTCAGCTGTGCTGACTGTACTGTCACTGTGTGAGTGATGGGGAAATCTTTGCAGCCATCCCAGAGTGCCTCACCAGCAGACTAAGAGGTTAGCTACACTGTAAATGTTTCACTTACACTGATGTAACTCCCTTTGAGGGCACTCTTATTTCAAAATGAATGGCCTTTTAAAGCTTAGCTTAAACTACTTTGAAAGCAACATAAACTTAAAATGGAAAAAAGTCACTCGTAGTAAGGTCACTCGAGTGTCCATGTGGGGAGATGCACCGGTGCAATTATAGTGCTTTAAATCCATGGTATGACAGAAGTGAATTTAAACCACTACAATTGCACCGGTGCATCTCCCCACATGGACACTCGAGTGACCTTACTACGAGTGACTTTTTTCCATTTTAAGCTTATGTTGCTTTCAAAGTAGTTTAAGTTCCTGTGTAGACAAGCCCTGAGAGAGACCCTGCAGTGAGTCAGTAGCAAAGCCAGGTTGGAAACAATAATTTAAATAATTTTGATGGAAAAAATAAATATATTTTGAGGGCAGTGGGTGAAATTAAATCAATTTCTAGGAAAGTTCCTTGGGGGGAGAAATATTTTTAAACCTTTAGGAATTTATTTTGAATTTTATGGCTTTCAATTTTTATTTTTCAAATTGTTATTTCATGACATGTCAATTGTGCATATTATGTACAATTGACATGTCATAGAAGTACAATACTCTCTTTTATAAAATCATGAATCATAGAATAGAATATCAGGGTTGGAAGGGACCTCAGGAGGTCATCTAGTCCGACCCCCTGCTCAAAGCAGGACCGATCCCCAACTAAATCAGCCCAGCTAGGGCTTTGTCAAGCCTGACCTTAAAAATATCTAAGGAAGGAGATTCCACCACCTCCCTAGGTAACGCATTCCAGTGTTTCACCACCCTCCTAGTGAAAAAGTTTTTCCTAATATCCAACCTAAACCTCCCCCATTGCAACTTGAGACCATTACTCCTCATTCTGTCATCTGCTACCATTGAGAACAGTCTAGAGCCATCCTCTTTGGAACCCCCTTTCAGGTAGTTGAAAGCAGCTATCAAATCCCCCCTCAGTCTTCTCTTCTGCAGACTAAACAATCCCAGTTCCCTCAGCCTCTCCTCATAAGTCATATGCTCCAGTCCCCTAATAATTTTTGTTGCCCTTTGCTGGACTCTCTCCAATTTCTCCAAATCCTTCTTGCAGTGTGGGGCCCAAAACTGGACACAGTACTCCAGATGAGGCCTCACCAGTGTTGAATAGAGGAGAACGATCACATCCCTCGATCTGCCGGCAATGCCCCTACTTATACATCCCAAAATGCCATTGGCCTTCTTGGCAACAAGGGCACACTGCTGGCTCATATCCAGCTTGTCGTCCACTGTAACCCCTAGGTCCTTTTCTGCAGAACTGCTGCCGAGCCATTCGGTCCCTAGTCTTTAGCGGTGCATGGGGTTCTTCTGTTCTAAGTGCAGGACTCTGCACTTGTCCTTGTTGAACCTCATCAGATTTCTTTTGGACCAATCCTCTAATTTGTCTAGGGCCCTCTGTATCCTATCCCTACACTCCAGCGTATCTACCTCTCCTCCCAGTTTAGTGTCACCTGCAAACTTGCTGAGGGTGCAATCCACACCATCCTCCAGATCATTTTTGAAGATATTGAACAAAACCGGCCCGAGGACCGACCCTTGGGGCACTCCACTTGATACTGGCTGCCAGCTAGACATGGAGCCATTGATCACTACCCGTTGCACCCGACAATCTAGCCAACTTTCTATCCATCTTATCGTCCATTCATCCAGCCCATACTTCTTTAACTTGCTGGCAAGAATACTGTGGGAGACCGTGTCAAAAGCTTTGCTAAAGTCAAGGAACACCACATCCACTGCTTTCCCCTCATCCACAGAACCAGTTATGTCGTCATAGAAGGCAATTAGATTAGTGAGGCATGACTTGCCCTTGGTGAATCCATGCTGACAGTTCCTGATCGCTTTCCTCTCCTTTAAGTGCTTCAGAATTGATTCCTTGAGGACCTGCTCCATGATTTTTCCAGGGACTGAGGTGAGGCTGACTGGCCTGTAGTTCCCAGGATCCTCCTTCTTCCCTTTTTTAAAGATTGGCACTACATTAGCCTTTTTCCAGTCGTCCGTGACTTCCCCCGTTCGCCACGAGTTTTCAAAGATAATAGGCACTGGCTCTGCAATCACATCCGCCAACTCCTTTCGCACTCTCGGATGCAACGCATCCGGCCCCATGGACTTGTGCTCGTCCAGCTTTTCTAAATAGTCCCGAACCACTTCTTCCTTCACAGAGGGCTGGTCACCTCCTCCCCATGCTGTGCTGCCCAGTGCAATAGTCTGGGAGCTGACCTTGTTCGTGAAGACAGAGGCAAAAAAAGCATTGAGTACATTAGCTTTTTCCACATCCTCTGTCACTAGGTTGCCTCCCTCATTCAGTAAGGGGCCCACACTTCCCTTGACTTTCTTCTTGTTGCCAACATACCTGAAGAAACCCTTCTTGTTACTCTTAACGTCTCTTGCTAGCTGCAACTCCAGGTGCGATTTGGCCTTCCTGATTTCCTTCCTACATGCCCGAGCAATATTTTTATACTCTTCCCTGGTCCTTTGTCCAATCTTCCACTTCTTGTAAGCTTCTTTTTTGTGTTCAAGATCAGCAAGGATTTCACCGTTAAGCCAAGCTGGTCGCCTGCCATATTTACTATTCTTTCTACACATCGGGATGGTTTGTCCCTGTAACCTCAATAAAGATTCTTTAAAATACAGCCAGCTCTCCTGGACTCATTTCCCCCTCATGTTATTCTCCCAGGGGATCTTGCCCATCAGTTCCCTGAGGGAATCAAAGTCTGCTTTTCTGAAGTCCAGGGTCCGTATTCTGCTGCTCTCCTTTCTTCCCTGTGTCAGGAAGGGGAGCTGCTGCTTAGTTCTGGTGGAAACATTTTATTTTTTCTCGGTCAAAATATCTCCGATCTGCCTGTGCTGCCATCACTCACTTGCTAGATTTTCAAACAAACAACTTTGTGCTTTCCGCCAGGCTGCCCCACCCACGTGGAGGACCCCTCCCCGAAATGCTCACACACCTACCTCATTATCCTCCTCCAAATCCCGCCTTAACACTCCCATTTGCCAACATGTCTACAAAAACTTGACTATGGTGAGGCTGCTGATGAGCTGAGACTAGGGTGACCAGGCAGCAAGTGTGAAAAATCGGGAAGCTCCTTGGGGCAGGGACCATCTTTTTATTGTGTGTCTGTACAGTGCCTAGCACAACAGGGAACTCAGATATGCCTAGGGCTCCTGGATGTTGCAGTAATTACACTACTAATTAACAAGGAAGCTCCTCTTGGTTACAGGGGTGCTGCTGAGAGAGCTCGGCTGCTCCAACAGGACTGGACTACAGGTGAGTAACTGGAGCACATTTTTGGTGGGCCCACTCGCAGTGGCTATTCCTGGAGTTGGGCATTAAGGAGCACATGGAGGAAAGGCCCTTCCCATCCTCTGCACTTTTATCTCCTTTTATCTCCTTTAGCTCCGCAGAACTGTCCTCATCCCTCTGCCCCTTCCTCCATCTCCCTGCTCACCTTCCCTGCCCTCCGGGGGAAATTAACTATGCAGACCCTAAGACAGCACCTGCCTATATGCCACTACGTTAGAATGAACTTGGCTGGTTACAGTTCAAACTGCTCATGTCCTTCCAGTCCAGCCTCTGAAAATCAGGGCAATGTCCAGTTAAGGGACAAAGAGAAAAGGAGTACTGGTGGCAACTTAGAGACTAACGAATTTATTTGAGCATAAGCTTTCGTGAGCTACAGCTCATCCGATGAAGTGAGCTGTAGCTCACAAAAGCTCATGCTCAAATAAAGTGGTTAGTCTCTAAGGTGCCACAAGTACTCCTTGTTCTTTTTGCGAATACAGACTAACACGGCTGCTACTCTGAAACCAGTTAAGGGACGTGTTTTCAGCATGACAAACACCCACACATCATGTTAACCTAGTTCATTGACAGACTCTACGCCATCGCATGGAGCTCTCTTTGCCTCCCAATGTACCAGTGATCGCAGTGCACGCGCCGAATCCCCCTCACTCACACTCTCAGAGAAAACCCTAATTCTGACCTGAGCACTATACCCAGGTATATAACGCAGACACTTGTGAGCTGGAGGGAAATATATTATTACCCCCATTGACGAAAGCAACTAGCCAAAACTGGGTGTGGGGGATTGAAGGTTGTTTCATTTTAGTGATTGTCAGGTGTTTCTTTGATGCAATTTTATTTATTAACAAGGAACGTAAAAAGTCCTGCCCCTGAACACAGGAGGAACCAGCCAAAAGCCTCTGTCAGTCAGCACCTCAGCACAAAACCTTTCTCTTGCCTTCTCCCAGCACCACACACTGTGCTTCCAGGTTGTGCCTGCTTGGCTTTTTTTCTGCTTCTTTCTCTCTCAATCACACACACACACACACACAGCTCCACCGCTCCACGCCCTGACCCCTGCATGTGAAACCTCTTGGGCCGCGTGATTCAGCTTCTACTCACGTTTTCCCATGTGCCTGTGCCTTGGGTGCTACCACTGTAGTTGAGGCTAATTCTACACATTTACCCTGGATGTCAGGTGGCTACCCCACAATAACAAGATTTAACCCAGCCCACAACAGTGTGCTACATCTCCATGGATAGAGTCTGAGGTGGGCTCTCTCTCTCTCTCTCTCTGCCCAGGGGACAGAACACAACACCCAGAAGGGTTGCATTTGCATATTTACTATCCTACACAATATAAGCACCTTTATACCAGTATAAGGGCATCCACATTGAGGGGTTTACAATTTTGGTTTCTAAAGTTGAATCAATTTAAAAAATTGATTCAGGCCTTAGAGCATTTGGTGCATAAATTGTGTTTCTTTGGCAGTTTGCAGAGTGAAGTTGCAGAGTCTGGTAGTGTGGTAGGTTAATGTGACATGTGCAAGTTCAGGCCTGTTAAAGACACCTCCCTTAAATGAAAAGGAGTACTTGTGGCACCTTAGAGACTAACCAGTTTATTTGAGCATGAGCTTTCGTGAGCTACAGCTCACTTCATCGGATGCATACTGTGGAAACTGCAGAAGACATTATATACACACAGAGACCATGAAACAAAACTTCCTCCCACCTCACTCCCCCGCTGGCAACAGCTTATCTAAAGTGATCCTCAAGTAGAGCCATTTCCAGCACAAATCCAGGTTTTCTCACCCTTCCCCCCCCCCCCCCCCCCGCCACACACACATACAAACTCACTCTCCTGCTGGCAACAGCCCATCCCCCTTTGAAACCCCTCTTTATAGTGCGCATGATAATCAAGGTGGGTCACCTCCAGCACTAATCCAGGTTTTCTCACCCCCCCCCAAACACCCCCCCCTTTTTTTTTTCCAAAAACCACACACACAAACTCATTCTCCTGCTGGCAACAGCTCATCTTACAATGTGCACAGCAATAATCCAAGTTTAACCAGAACGTCTTGGGGGGGGGGTTTGCAGGAAAAAACAAGGGGAGACAGGCTACCTTGCATAATGACTTAGCCACTCCCAGTCTCTATTCAAGCCCAAATTAATAGTATCCAATTTGCAAATGAATTCCAATTCAGCAGTTTCTCGCTGGAGTCTGGATTTGAAGTTTTTTTGCTTTAAGATAGCGACCCTCATGTCTGTGATTGCGTGACCAGAGAGACTGAAGTGTTCTCCGACTGGTTTATGAATGATATAATTCTTGACATCTGATTTGTGTCCATTTATTCTTTTACGTAGAGACTGTCCAGTTTGACCAATGTACATGGCAGAGGGGCATTGCTGGCACATGATGGCATATATCACATTGGTGGATGTGCAGGTGAACGAGCCTCTGATAGTGTGGCTGATGTTGTTAGGCCCTGTGATGGTGTCCCCTGAATAGATATGTGGGCACAGTTGGCAACGGGCTTTGTTGCAAGGATAGGTTCCTGGGCTAGCGGTTCTGTTGTGTGGTATGTGGTTGTTGGTGAGTATTCGCTTCAGGTTGGGGGGCTGTCTGTAGGCAAGGACTGGCCTTTCTCCCAAGATTTGTGAGAGTGTTGGGTCATCCTTCAGGATAGGTTGTAGATCCTTAATAATGCGTTGGAGGGGTTTTAGTTGGGGGCTGAAGGTGACGGCTAGTGGCGTTCTGTTATTTTCTTTGTTAGGCCTGTCCTGTAGTAGGTGACTTCTGGGAACTCTTCTGGCTCTATCAATCTAGATTGATAGAGCCAGAAGAGTTCCCAGAAGTCACCTACTACAGGACAGGCCTAACAAAGAAAATAACAGAACGCCACTAGCCGTCACCTTCAGCCCCCAACTAAAACCCCTCCAACGCATTATTAAGGATCTACAACCTATCCTGAAGGATGACCCAACACTCTCACAAATCTTGGGAGAAAGGCCAGTCCTTGCCTACAGACAGCCCCCCAACCTGAAGCGAATACTCACCAACAACCACATACCACACAACAGAACCGCTAGCCCAGGAACCTATCCTTGCAACAAAGCCCGTTGCCAACTGTGCCCACATATCTATTCAGGGGACACCATCACAGGGCCTAACAACATCAGCCACACTATCAGAGGCTCGTTCACCTGCACATCCACCAATGTGATATATGCCATCATGTGCCAGCAATGCCCCTCTGCCATGTACATTGGTCAAACTGGACAGTCTCTACGTAAAAGAATAAATGGACACAAATCAGATGTCAAGAATTATATCATTCATAAACCAGTCGGAGAACACTTCAGTCTCTCTGGTCACGCAATCACAGACATGAGGGTCGCTATCTTAAAGCAAAAAAACTTCAAATCCAGACTCCAGCGAGAAACTGCTGAATTGGAATTCATTTGCAAATTGGATACTATTAATTTGGGCTTGAATAGAGACTGGGAGTGGCTAAGTCATTATGCAAGGTAGCCTGTCTCCCCTTGTTTTTTTCCTGCAAAACCCCCCCCCAAGACGTTCTGGTTAAACTTGGATTATTGCTGTGCACATTGTAAGATGAGCTGTTGCCAGCAGGAGAATGAGTTTGTGTGTGTGGTTTTTGGAAAAAAAAAAGGGGGGGGTGTTTGGGGGGGGGTGAGAAAACCTGGATTAGTGCTGGAGGTGACCCACCTTGATTATCATGCGCACTATAAAGAGGGGTTTCAAAGGGGGATGGGCTGTTGCCAGCAGGAGAGTGAGTTTGTATGTGTGTGTGTGGGGGGGGGGAAGGGTGAGAAAACCTGGATTTGTGCTGGAAATGGCTCTACTTGAGGATCACTTTAGATAAGCTGTTGCCAGCGGGGGAGTGAGGTGGGAGGAAGTTTTGTTTCATGGTCTCTGTGTGTATATAATGTCTTCTGCAGTTTCCACAGTATGCATCCGATGAAGTGAGCTGTAGCTCACGAAAGCTCATGCTCAAATAAACTGGTTAGTCTCTAAGGTGCCACAAGTACTCCTTTTCTTTTTACGAATACAGACTAACACGGCTGTTACTCTGAAACCTCCCTTAAATGGATGCCCCAGGCATCTCTGCAGTTACACCAGAGACTCTTGTGTTTGTTCTAATATATTTATAATCCTGGGTTCTTCTGATAAAGGGAAATGCTGACCCTAGGAGCAACGGTCACAAATTGCAGTGGGGGAGGTCTAGATTGGATATTCGGAAACACTATTTCACTAAGAGGGTGGTGAAGCACTGGAATGGGTTACCTAGGGACATGGTGGAATCTCCATCCTTACAGGTTTTTAAGGCCTGGTTTGACAAAGCCCTGCCTGGGATGATTTAGTTGGGGATTAGTCCTGCTTTGAGCAGGGGGTTGGACTGGGTGACCTCCTGAGGTCTCTTCCAACCCTGATATTCTATGATTCTATGGAGCCTGATTTCTCATCCACAAGTACAATAAATACTTCCCAGCTAGACAGCCACTCCCCTTCGACTGAACAAAGTCTCTGTGGAATCACTGTGGGTTTCAGAGTGTTCCAGCACAGAAACATGCATTTACTCCCCCTCTGCATGTGCGGATTTGGAAGCGACTCTTGTATGTGCTGGCGGGCGGAGGGGATAAACACTTGCTTCTATGGGTGCCACCTTTGCACCATCACCTGCTCCTGAAGATTGGGCTGCAGAGATGGGAAGACTGGGCTGCAGTGATGTTCCCGACACTCTATTCTCTCATATTTTTATCCAGTCCTAGTTTTCAATATTCTGAGTCCATGGGGAGAGGGTTCCCCAGACCCAGAGCTGTTTTTCTTTTATAGATTCTGCTATTCATATTAAGGCCCAGAGAATTTCACCTAATGCCTGCTGCATCCAGGCCCAGCCCAATGACTTGTGGTTGAGCAGATCTTTTAGATCTTCAAGGGATGGAAAATCCACCACATCCCTTGGGAAGCTGGTCCGATAGTTAAATACCCTAAATAATTATTTCCTGAGATTCAATCTACATTTTCTCTTATTGTCATTACATTCACCCTCTTTACCCACCACACCCTAACTAAATTCTTCTCCCTCTATGGTGTCCTCAGCTTTCAGGTATTTGCAGTATGTTCTCAAATCATGGGATTTTTCTAGACTAGTGAGTGTGCTTCCCTAATTTAACTTGAGTTAATTTATTGCCAGTTAACTCAAGTGAACACACACAATTTTAAATTAGACACTTCACAAACATTTGTTCCAGGATACAAACGTTTGTGGTTTACCCCAGAGCTCAGCCCCAAATGTCTTGTCTAGACTGTGATTTAAGATATGGGGTGACACATTTTACAAGTCTAGGGTAAACATGGAACATGATTTCAATGGGAGTTCAGTGCCTAACCTGCTTCGCTGCTTTTGCAAATTCCACTAGGGCCGCGAGTCACAAGGGGAACCTGTGTGCTGCAACACCCTGCATTGTGGTGCCTGATTTTTAAACACACGGCTGCCTAGTGCAATACACAGCCATGAGTTAGGTGCCTAAAAGTCTGATTGCAAAAGCCAGTGAGCAGAGAGGATCTATCTAATCTGACCAATGGGAAATGTCGAGGAGAGGGGTGTGGCCAAGCCCTGCTCCCAGAAAGGGAGCTTAGGACCTAAGTCTGGGATGGAGGGAGGCCCCTTTCTCTGTATCCCTTGGAGACACAAGTTCAAATCCCTGCTCCACATCAGGCAGATGGGGGAACCGAATGTGGGTCTTCCATATTCTGGGGAATGCGCTAACCACTGGGCTGAGCGCTGTAGAGGAAGTACCTCTTCCTCTAGCTGTACGCAATGTTTTTCCAGCCACGTCAATCACAGGATAGTGGTGAGGAAAGTTGGATGTGGTAATACCTTTTATGAGACCATCTTCTCGTCTCTCTCTCAGCAACAGAAGTTGGTCCAATAAAAGATAATGCCACATCATCCTCTAGCTGGTCTGTGTGGGTTTCGACGCGCTCTGAGCACATCCATTGCATCGGCAGGCTTCACAGAAAACACAGGCAGGGGGAGACCTCGTCTGTGAATCCCTCTGGGCCACAGGCATTAGTTACACACCAAGCCGCTGGGTGCTGTCAGGCTGGAAGTGGGTGAGTCCCTGCTCAGCTGCTGAAATTTGGGTGCCTTAGTGTGTTACCTACATTGTGTGCTCGTTGGTGTGCGACCTTACATTTGGCTGTGTTAAAATGCATGTTGTCCAAATGAGCCCATGTTACCAAGAGACCCAGATCCCCCGTGCAGCTGACCTGCTCCCATTGTTATTTACCACTCAGCCAGTGCTGATGCCATCTGCAGTCTGTACCAGCCATGATTTTAGATTTTCTTGCAGATCATTTGTAGAGGCATAGAATGGCATTGGACTGTGGGATAGTGTGATGTGGGTCCAGAGTAACAGTGAGAATCACTGTGCAGCCTGGCGGCTTGGGCACTCAGCTGACAGTAGCACATTCCTGTTTGAATCCTTTTATCTCCCTCATGCAAGGGGGGGATGTGAACTAGGGCCTGTCTACACCCTGGGTGAGTATGCTAACCACTAGGCTGAAGGCAGAGGGCCTGCCCTGCCCTGCCCCCAGCTGTTTTGTGTGGAGTTAGGTGGCCTTTGCACACACCTACGAGATCGGGCCCTGCACATGACTTCAGCAAAGCAGCTCCTGCCTCCCCAAGTCTGTGGGTTGTTCGGGGGCTTAGGCAGAAGACAGGGGTCTGGGGAAATAAAGTGAGATGGCTGCATTTGTGCCCAGGGGCAGGCACCTGGGGAACTGGTACTGTAAAATCTGAGGTGCTGAGTCAATCCAGGCACCTCCAGGCCCGGGCTGCAGGGGAGGGGGAGTTCTGTGGATCACGGTGGAGTCTAAAGACTGGACTTAGGTCCCCAAATCTGAGGGTTCGTGATGAGGTATGTTTGTGGGTCTGGGCCTTAAGGGAATTTTCAAAACAGCCCAAGTGGTTTAGGTGCTTAACTGTCAGATTAATGGGAGTTAGGACTTTAATCTCTTTAGGGGCTTTTGCAGATTTTCACTAGGTGCATAGATGCACTTTCTGGTGCCTCGGTACCTTTGCGAATCTGGCCCTAAGTCTCTGTGGGTCCCAGTTCCCCACCTGTACAATGAGGAGAACAGCACGGCCCTGCTTCACTGGGATGCGGAGGATAAACACGCTCGTGCCTGGGGGGTGCTCAGAGACTGGTGCGGGGAGATCGCTAGACAGTCAGTCCCCTCCTGGGCGCTAGTGGCACCTGAGGGCTTCTGGAGGACTCGGAGGGAGAACACGCGGCGGCTGACGGACCCCACTGTTGAGAGCCAGGGGACGAGGGCAGGGGGCATGCAGGGTCATGTGCCCCACCCCACCCCAGATTTGCTGCTTGGCTTGGACTGAGCATGCTCAGTAACACTGCTGAAGCCGGCTGCCCTTACTCCCCCCCCCCCCCACACACACACATACGCTATCGGCAGGCACCGGTTGTCTCCCGTCCCCGACTCTCTCCTCCAGCCCCCCGCCCAGGTCACAGCTGCCCTGCCACAGACAAAGCGCGAGGAAGCATGAGCAGCCTCACGCTGAAGCGGACCGGTTTTGTCAGAACCAGGCTTTGAAATCTCACGCCGCAGCTGAGCCTGAGGCAAAGCAGGTTTCTGTGGCTGCTCCAGAGCATCTGCCAAGCCTCGTTCAGCGGCTTCGTTCCAGCTGGCGAACGGCCTGCTCGGCCGCAGCTGCCTTGCTGCTGCTGGGCGTGAAGTGGCTGGTCTCACTGTGGACAGAACCAGTCAGGTTCAGAGCAGCTTGTCTGGGAGCTTTCAGGCAGGGGAAAAACTCTAGGCCGGGCGTAGGCTTAAAAGCTCGGTCGCCATTGCGGCGGTGCTCAGGGTGTGCAGAATTCACACTCCTGCATGCTGCAGCGATGGTGAGCTAACCCTCGGGCAGAGGCAGGGCAGTGGTTGGGCTGGCCTGGCTCTCACTGCCTGGGGAGGTGGCTCTCGTACAGCAACAGAAAAAACCCGTCAGCCATTGGAGGAAGTATCTACATTACGGTGCTACGGCAGCATAGCTATGGTGCTGTAGGGCCTGACCGGTAGACGTGACCTAAGACTCCTCTACTTCAGCTCCAGTATGTTACTTATGGAGGTTCTGGGTGTGTTGGGGGAACTTCATGCCACAAGCTTTCATTTAGCTCCATGTCGTGTCTGGCTGCTAAAGACCAGGGTGGAAGTCCTGGGTCCTTCGACACCAGCGCTTTGGCATCTGCACTGGCTGTCCACGGCCTTCCATGTGGAATTTTAGATGCTGGTTTTGTCACTGAGAGCCCTAAATGCCCTGAGACCTTCCTGCTTGAGAGATATGTCACTTCACATGGCATAACGCTGCTCTGCTGGAGGTGAGTGGAGACACTTGCGTTAGAGCCCCTTCCCCCTTGGCATAAAAGAAGGGCTGCTGGCAGTGTTCATTGGTCTGAAATTGCCTGAATCTGTTGGCCTTCTGGGCACACTGCAAAGCCCGTCTGTTTGAGCAGGCACGTGAACACTAGTGCCTAGTGGGATGGGTTTTGGGGAGAAATGGGGGGGGGGTTGATTTGTAATATGTGTGGGGACAAAAAGATATGTTGCTGTGTTGTGTGATTTTTATATTGCATCCTCTAGTAAATGGTGAGGATAGGTGTTCTGTTTCATTTTTTTATATAAAGCCAGTTAAATGAATACAATACTTGCCCATGAAATAATTCAGTATCACAGCCCTGTCAGTCAGGCTGCGGGTGTTCTGGTGCCGAGATTGCTCTGTCATCCCATTATCAGTGAGCCTGTGGGGCTGGGTCATTGAGATGAGTCCAGTTTCATTTCTTGCTGGATGTAGATCATTTGCTCAGTGCAAAGTTTCAAATGAATGGGCATTCAATATAGTTTTATTATTAAACCTTGTACTTTAGATATGGATGAAACTGTATGGGCATCATAAACTGTAAAAGCCAGGACTGTGCTCTCTTAACCAGGACTGTAGCTGTTCCTTATTGCCCCAAAAGGCAGAGTAAAAGGCTGGTCTACTTTGAAAAGTCCCATCTGCACAGCTGTGTCTCTGAGGGATGTTAAAATCCACACCCCAGAGAGTTGGGGTAACAAGCCACTCACAGAACTCTCTTTACTCCATGGATCTCTATTTAACGCTGTGTCTACACTTAAACCATTACAGGGACATAGCCACACCTGCACCACTGTAGTGCATTAGGGTAGACACTTATTACCCATCAGTGTAGTTAATCCACCTCTCCAAAAGGCATTACCTAGGGGGACAGAAGAATTTTTCCGTCAACCTACTGCTGTCTACACTGGGGATTAGGTCGGTTTAACTACATTTTACCTGGGGTGGGGGAACTGTCCCTGGTCTGGCCCCCGAGCTCCAGCGGTGGGCTGGGCAGCATGGCCACGCGTGGGAGCACATGGCCCTCGGTGCACACCCCCGCCCCAATGTGGTGCCATTGCAGGGACTGTCCTTATTTTGTGACTTCATTTTGAATGGAATGATCTAGCTGAGGGACTAAACTGCACACCAATGAAGTTCACAGCTGATAACGACGTTGGAAAGAGCTGCAAACACGAATGTGAAGAGAAAAACATAATAGAGGGGCCTAGAGAGATTATTGATATGGACAATCCCATGGAGCAGGAGCTGAAGAGAATGGGAAGAGAGGCAGGATAAAAATGAGGGAGTGTAGAATCATCCCAAGCATCCTCCCCACCCCAGCTGTCCCAGGGAGCAGGTGCAGGAGCACAGAGGGTGTCCAGAGGCAAAGCAGCTGTCCAGAGCTGATGGGCTGGGATGGAGTTCTGAGGGTTGTCATTGGGCTGGAAGCAGAGTCATGAGGAGGCTGCAGGGGGCAGGAAGGAAACGGCTGAGATCACAAGGAGGAGAGCAGTGAGGGACAGACAGACTCTCAGGAATGATGGGAAATTCTCAGCTGGTGGACAGAAACCACAGGAAGAAAGTGAGAAGTAGGCCTGGCCAAAAATTTCTATAGTCAATGGTCAAAACTTTGGTGAGGGGAGGGTTCAAATTTTTCATTAAAAGTCAATTTTTCACTGAAAATGTTGACAAAAAACATAACTTAGATATGTTTTCATTGAAACTTTCAATAGACGGGAAAAAACCAATATTTTTTGACCAGCTCTAATGAGGAGCCCAAGACAGGGTAAAGAGTGAAGGAAGAGAGAAAAGGTCCCTCCAGTTTAGCAGAGACACCAGAGCAGCTTGGGAGGCTCCAGGTAAGAAGGACACCATGAAGATAGGGCATACCTGGGAGTGGTGAAGGAAGAGGAGGGTTGACAACAGTTAAGAGCTAGGTTTGTGTGGGTTGTGCTGTGTGTGAAGCAGCACCCGTAACTGTGCATTTCCTGGTGTTCAGATGTCTGTGGTTTGTTTTTGCTCATCACACTGACATTCATTTTGGTCAGAAATGGAGAGACCTTAACTGAGCATTTCCTTGCTTTCTAGCCGTTGTGTCTGAGTTTGGAATGCCCACATTCTGCAAGGCTATGAGAAGCAGAAGCCGCTGCTCTGCAGCGAGAACCCTAAGACAGCTTTTTGTAGGTGAGTGTTCTGTGTGTTTCTACAGGGTTTGGTTCTTGGCCCTACACTATTTAACATTTGTATTAATGACCTGTTAGAAAACATAAAATAACTGATAAAGTTTGCAGATGGTACAAAAACTGGGGGAGTGGTAAATAATGAAGAGAACAAACCTGAATCACTTGGAAATCTGGGCTTCAGCAGATAACGTGTTTTAATATCGCTAACTGATCAATGGAAGAAAGAATGTCCATGCCTCTATCCTAGGAAGCAGTGACTCTGAAAAAGATTTGGGGGTGTGTGTTTGTGGATGAGCTCCCAGTGCGACCCTGTGGCCAAAAGGGCTAATGAGATCCTGCAATGCAAAACCAGGTGGATTGTGAGGAGGAGCAGAGAGGTTATTTTACCTCTCTATTTGGCACTGGTGCAACTGTTCCTGGAAACCTGTGTCCAGTTCTGGGGCCCACAATTCAAGAAGCATGTTGATAAATTGGAGAGGGTTCCAAGAAGAGCCATGAGAATGAGCTCCTTGAGTCTGTCACACAATCCTTTAATCAATCAATTTAGCTGGACAAAGAGAAGGTTAAGGAGTGACTTGATCACAGTCTATAAATACCTACATAGGGAACAAATATTTAATAAGCTAGCAGAGCAAGGTATAAAAAGATCCAATGACTGGAAGCTGAAGCCCTGGAGCATCCACACAGTCAGTTCCTATGTTACACAGGAGGTCAGACAAGATGATCACAATGGTCTCTTCTGGCTTTGGAGTCTATGAAATCTGTGAACTGTACATCTGATGGGGCATTAAGCTTTGCAGTGTTTGAGTTTTTTGCCTCCCCACAGATTCCCCACTCCAGTCGAGTTAGCTATCGGCCTGGAGCTTTTCCACTAGCCTGGCTGGCTGTAGAAGAAAACAGCTCTGGTGATGCTTGGCAGCCCTGTTAGATTTTGTAACCGTGCCTTGCCTACTGCAGGTGTATCCCATCGCGCTCTCTGAAATCTGGAAAATGAACCACCTCTACATGGCCAGCCAAGCCATTTTCAGATTTCTTGTTGAGAACTATTATCAAGATTGGATCATTTTCCTAGCACTGATATGGGCTACCATGTCCCTCCCATTGTCCTGATAGGAGGCACTGTCAATTACCTGGGGGAAAGCTTATCAATGTTCCTAAGAGAGCAAAGGTAGATTTTTGTTATAATCTCTGCAGGGGAGCTCCATGGAGCAGGGCCAATAAGACTGCAGTGAGGACCTTTGGACTGAAAAGATTTCTGAGGACCGAAGCACCTTTCTGCTGTGAGACAAACACATTGGGAGGGATGTTTTGGTGACAGGGAACTGGTTCTTACTCTCACAAGAAGAAGCATGGCTGCTGCAGATCCTGTACAATCCATTAAAGGTGACACTACTTGTCCCATCTGTTTGGATTTTTTTCGAGACCCTGTGACAACTGAGTGTGGACACAGCTTCTGCAAACAATGTATCGCTCAGCTCTGCGAGGGAGAGAGCAACATCGCCTGCCCTCAGTGCAAAACAAGGTTCCAAAGGAAAAATTTAAGGTCAAACAGGGAACTTAGGAATATTGTGGAATCCGTTCCGCAATTATTAAAAATGAAAGAAAAACCTGGCAGAGGAATCCAGTGTGAGAGACATGAAGATCTTTTGAAACTCTACTGTAAAGAGGATCAAATTCTCCTCTGCGTGGTGTGTGAAAAATCCCAGGTTCATCGAGGCCACACTGTGGTGCCCAGGGAGGAGGCTGCCCAGGAATACAGGGTAGGTAACATTATTTATCTTTATTAATTAAACTGCTGGGGGAAATATGTCTTTCCTGCTAATATAAATGGGCTCTTTAAGAACTCTCAAAAAAGAACTAGATAAATTCATGGCGGATAGGTCCATTGATGGCTATGAGCCAGGATGGGCAGGGATGGTGTCCCTAGCCTCTGTTTGCCAGAAGCTGGGAATGGGTGACAGGGGATGGATCACTTGATGATTCCCTGTTCTGTTCATTCCCTCTGGGGCACCTGGCACTGGCCACTGTCAGAAGAGAGGATACTGGGCTAGATGGACCTTTGTTCTGACCCAGTCTGGCCGTTCTTATGTTCTTTTTCAAAACGGGAGGCCTGAGGTCCATGTGCACAAATGCATGTACTAATGCAATGGTTCTCAAGCTGTGGGCCAGGATCCCAAAGTGGGTCGCAACTCCATTTTAATGGGTTCCCTAGGGCTGGCTTAAACCTTCTGGGGCCCAGGGCTGAAGCCCAAGCCCGAGAACGTCAGCGTGGGATGGCAGGGCTCAGGTTACAGGCCCCCTGCCTGGGGCTGAAGCACGTGGGCTGCTGCTTTGTACCCCTGCCCAGCGTGGGGAGGGGGGTCAGGCTTTGCCTTCCTCCCCCGCCCCAGGGCGGTGGAGCTTGGGCAGGCTCAGGCTTTGGTCCCCCATCCGGTGGAGCTTGGGCAGGCTCAGGCTTTGGTCCCCCATCCTGGGGTCGTGTCATAATTTTTGTTGTCAGAAGGGGTTGCAGTGCAGTGACGTTTGAGAGCCCCTGTTCTAGTAGGTTCACGTGCACAAATGGTGATTTAGCTGTGCACATATATAACTTGTGTGCACATAGAAAAGTTACGTGATTTACCAGCGCGGCCCTGTGAGCTACCGGATTCAGAATGAGGGTGTGATTGAGGACTCCTTTGTCCTATCCTGGATCTGCTAGTGACTTGCTTGTTTGACCATGGAGCACTTGCGTTGCACTTCTCTTTCCCCATCTATACACTGGAGGCAGTGAGATTTACACACACCAGTCGTGTGTGTTGTGTGGTTTAACTAGGTAATGACTGTAAAGCGCATTGTAAGTGTGAAGCCTTGTTAGGGAATCAGTGACAGGGTTTAACAGGAATCTTCTGGCTCCCAGCTTGGTAATCTTTGCTTTGGCCATGAGCCCTTTAAGGGGAGACACAAACACCCTCCACCCCATAAAAAAAACCCAAACCAACCAACCCAAAATGTCCACAGACCACAGTTAATTCCTGAGCTTTTTGGCTGTTTAGAGCAGCTGACTTGACTCAGCACTTCACCTGTGCAGTTACATCACCACACATGTATGCACACTTACTCTGTCAGTCATTGCTTATCATTTCAGTCCCTCCATTTTATTGCCCAGACTCCTTGCATTCATGTACAAGCATCTCTGCTGTTTCCCACTGAACTCACTCAGCACTTACCTGACTGCTACTCCAATCAATGTTTCTTTCTTCTTTCTCCTGGCTGTCCTTGCCCTTACCTTGTGGTGTTCCATTATCACTTACTGTATCTTCAATTAGCTGATTTTCCTCCTCCCATGTATTGAAGCCAGGCATGAAGATTTCATGATTTCTTCCAGTCTTCTCTCCTCATTTCATAGTTTAAAGCCCTTTTTATCCATTGTGCTAGCTCTGATCCCAGAAGATACCGCAGGTAGTCAAATGGAGTCCATCAGTTGAAAATAACCTTTCTGCGAATGCCTCCCAATAGTTGATCACCCCAAAAACTTCCTCATAGCACCAATCCTCGAACCATCTGTCCATCTTCATTATCTTGTGACCAGTTCTCCCTCCTCTCAGGACCAGAAATATTCTGCTGAAGATCAATAAGGGCTCTTACCCAGCCAAGCGCAGTAACCCTGGATCCGATCCAGTGGGTATCTAGCCGTGTCATTCGTCCCCACGTGCCGCACAATCAGTGGGTTTTTACCACTCCCATCAGGGTCCTTTTCAACCTCACATCCCCAACTCATGTCCTGGCTCCTGGCAGACAGCACGCTCTTCTCTTCTCTGGATCCAGTCTGGTGATGGGCCTGTCGATGCTTGTCTGTATGGAGTCCCTGATCAGCAGGGTACCTGCTGGTATGAATCTGTCTTAGGCTCTCTCTCACTGTCCCCTGTATGGCATCCCCATTTTTGCTTGGGCTCCAGTCCCTGGCTACCTCCATCATCTCTTCCTTCTGCAGGGACTGGCTTCCCTTCTTTTCTTCCTATTTTTTGGCTGTTTCTCCTCCAGCAAACCTGTTACTCAACTTGATTTCATCACCACTAGCCAGTCTCTTTCTCTGCCTTGTCCTTGTGATCATGCTTTTCCATGGATCACCCTCCTCCTCTGACCGTCTGTCTTCCAGGTGAATCTTCGCTTCCATGAGCTCTATCAGGTGACATGTCGTGCATAAGTAGCTTCCACCAAATACCCACTCAAGGTGGATGTACATCCTGCAGCATCCACATCTGAACATCTTCTGTTTCCTCTCCTTCGCAGTTCACTTGTATTGCTGCCTCAGTAGTTATCATTGTCTTCTTTTCCAGGTCCCTACTCCCAGAGCAAAAAAGAGAGGACAAAAATCTCCCCCAACTCCCTGTAACAGGATGTACCCCTGTGTTCACACATGATTGTAATCATTTTTGTACAAGGCATGTCTTGTAAGGTATCATTGGAAAACTCATAATTTGCTTGTCAGTATTGTCCTGATGAAATACGTGTGGCAACACTGTATGTGATGTTATAAGATTTCCCTGTATGATTTAGCACATGTTCCAAGCCCCGCAGCCATGCCCAAACTGAGGTTGACAAACAGGTCTGTCCTAAACAAAGGAATGTGTGCTCTACTGAATTTGCGTTTAAACAGTAAACAGAGTCATCAAGCAGGGAGAGGAACAAAGGAAAGATCAAACAGGTGAGAAACAGCCAGCAGGGAACATATTTTCACATCAACTCTGTTTCTTAGGCCCCGCTGGAAATGTTTTTCAAGAGGGGGACTGAAATTATAAAAAGAGGTACAAATACCCCAATGCACCCATCTCTCTCTCTCCTGGCCCATCACATTCACTGCACCTGAAGAGGCAAAGGAAGCATGTTAAGCGTTAGTAAACATTTTATCCTTATTTTTCTTGTAATTATTTCTGCTTTTTTGCCTCATTGCTTGTGCTCACTTAAAAATCTCTCTCTTTGTAGTTAATAAACTTGTTCTATTGTTTTAGCTAATCCAGTGTGTTTAAATTGAAGTGTCTGGGAAACTCCCTTTGGGGTAACAAGTTGTGTGCAAAGGCATAACAGACTTAATATAACTTGTACTGTCCAGGAGAGGGATGGGCAGCACAGGACACTGTGACAGGGTGCACTTATCTCTTGTGAGCACCTCCTGTTGGCTGGGTACAATTCTGCACTCTTTACTTTTCCTGGTGCCCCCTGTCAGCTGTTTCCCATATCAGGCAGGTCTTCAGTGGCTCAGCCCTCTGGCCAAGTCACACACAGTAAAAACACACTAAAGAACCTCTTCTGGGGTAACAAAGTCCAACAAATGGTCGGCCCTCACTGTGGTCTTTAGCCCCATCTTTGGGACTGTTTAAATTTTATCCCCTTTCTGGTACTGAGTCTTATCCCCTTCTTGGGGCTTAGGTCACTTCCCCAGCAGCTGGTGGGGGGAACTGGGCCCACCCACTACTCTGGATCCCAACCCAGGGACCCTATAAACAGCAACCACATACTGCTTCCCTTTGACAGTTGCTACTGCCTTCCCTGGGCGGCTTCCCACTCGGTCCCACCACCTTCTTGGGTTCTGTCTGTCCCCTGTTTAAGGAGGCTGTCTCCCAGGCCCTGCAGCTCCATTTAGCTGAGACTGCTGTGCTCTGATTGGCTGCTTTCCCGCAGTCTTTCTAGGCAGGCCAGGAGGACCCACCTTCACTGCTCCTTTTCTGGGTTAAGGTGTAGTAGGACCATGAGGCCTCCAGCAGGTGGGCTCAAAGGGCCTGGTGCACCCTGTTACAGACATACATTTCTGGGGGGAAACCTGGGACTGGAGGTGTGTTGGGGTCACCCTGCAGTATAACCCAGGCTGGTGAGAGGCAAAGAGTAACCCAAGTGTGGCTGTCAGGCTGCAGTCACACACACACGGTGTGGCTTGCATGCTGAAAGGCTGTGTGTGAGCAGCCCGGGTGCAGCTACTTCAGCAAAGCATAGTAAGGCCCCCAAGGCTGCAGAGCAGGGGTCACACACCAATGTCCCCTCTAATTTTTTCCATCCATGTGTGGAATACATTTTTTCATGTGCACCGCGGCATGTGCGAATGCGTACCACCAGTAGAAACAAAAAACCTAGCTGTGGATACTCTGTTAATCCCACAGTTAATCTCTGTTAATGGGCAGCATTTGAATCTCTCCTCAGCAGCTGCACAAGTGCACAGTTTACAGGGAACACTGCACACAACTGCTCATTAGTCTGGATTGTACCCTGTTATGTCTCACTTCCACAGAAACTCTGTTGTTAGCTGCTAGCTGTTCACTCAAAACACTTTACCTAGGAGGTCAATATCATTATCCCCATTTTACAGATGGAGACAACTGGGACATAGGGAGGGAAAGTAACTTGCCCAGAATCACCCAGAAGAGCCAGTGGCAGATCTGGTAATAGAGACCTGTCTCAGAGGATCATATCTTAGAGAATGCTGAGAATGGTGAGGAAACTAACAGGGAATGCTGTACACGTGTTTTATTGGTTTTTCCCAGGTCCTTATATCTCCTGCACTGTGTGAAGAAAAGAGTAATTGGTTTAAACACCTTTGCAAGGCCTATGTCTGTTAGCATCAACTCTCACGTGTCCCTGAAGAGGTGAACTGTAAGCCAGAATGCCCACAGGGGTGGAGCTCTGGGAGTGTGCTTAAGCTATTGGGAGCCTGGGAAAGCCAGCACTAGACTCAGGACCTCAGTAGTTGGACTGTGGGGTTTCATCTTTAAAAGCAGGGTGCTAGAAAGAGAATCTGCACCCTGAAACTGTGCCTAGAAATCCAGAGGCAGTGCCTGGACTCTGCTCAGACTCTGGGACCTTAAAAGTGGATGGGTCCAGTGTGTGGGACCCACACACAACAGCCTGATAAGTATCCCAAAGGGGAACAGCTGCCAGTCTTCGTGCAGCTCCACGATGAAGCCCTGTCACTGTTCAAGGCAGGATGTGTTAACCACAAGCTGAAATTTGTGGTCACATGCAAGAGTTAGGTAAAGATGGGCATTTGTTCATCAGATAGTTTGTTAAATGTTACACATGGAACAGCACGAAGGTGTATCGGAAGTTAAGATTTTGCATTGCAGCATAAGGGTAGAATGGGTCGTGGTTGTTTTCGCATTGGAGGAGGAGTGGAGGTCATATCAGGGATGTTGCACAAAGTGTATGATTAATATTCCCTTTCTTGGCAATTCCTTGCTTTTCTGGATTCAGTGTTCAACAACCTTAACTGGCCTTTAAGGGAGTTTTTATTTGTAGGTGTAACGGGGCACACTTACCTCTTGCGATCACCCCCCTTGGCTGAGTGCATATGCCTGCACTCTCTCTGTGATGTGTCTTTGGTGACTCAGCCATCGGACCGAGTCATACACAGTCTGTCTGTGAGATAAAAGCAAAGCAAATCCCCTTCCAGGGTACAAGTAAAACAGGGGCCTCCACCAGTGACCCCTATGTCTCCCACAAGTTGTCCCTGCTCTGGGATAGAACAGCGCCCCAGGGCTCCCTCCCTGGTAACAGTCTTCACCCTCTTAGGGCCTTTCGAGCCACAACTCTCCAGCTGGGCCACTGCAGTTCAGTTCCCCGGCTCTGGGGGTGCCTCAATGTCCAGGCCACTTTCCCACAGTGACTGGGGGAGAGGGGGAGATCCAGGCCAAGCCACTTCTCCAGGTCCTAGCCCAGGGACCCTTTAGATAGCAGCTGTCTGCTGTGTCCCTTTATCTAAGTTCCACAGCTACTCTAATCCCCTGGGCCACTTCCCCACAGCTCTGTCACTGTGCCTTGTCCTGATGGAGTCCTTGCAACCAGTTCAGGGCTCCTTCTAGCAGCATTGTCCTGTCTGGGGCTTTGCAGCTACCTCAGCCAGCCACACAGCATCCATACTCCTCCAGCTCTTGCAAGAAACTGAACTTGTGCTTGCCCTGCAGCTCTTATTATACTGACCTGCTGGGCCCTGATTGGCTGTGTCCCACACAACCACTCTAGGTAGCTTGGAGGACCTCTCTACTACTCTTTTCTGGGGCAGGATGTGGCAGGGCCACGAGGCCTCCAGCAGGGGGTCTCAGGGCCTAGTCCACCCCATCACAGTAGGGTTATTACAGGGCCTGATTTTGCTCCTATTAAAGTCCATGGCAAAGGTTCCAGAGTGACACATTTGTAATATTCTCCGCTTCAGAACAGAAATAAGAATTATAAAGAGTGACCCCTTCTCATAAGAATTTTTAAAAAATATTTGTTACTATAGGAAACAATAGCAGAACTCACGAAGCAACTTCAGTCTGCCTATGAGAAACTGCACCTGCTGGAGGGCAAGGAGGGGAAGCACCTTCCAGAGAGGGCACAAGACACGGTCCATAAGAAGCTGAAGAGACCAACTGAAAAGGTAGAGATGCTTTTAAAGATAAGCTTTGTTACAGTCTGGCCCAGTACCCCACTCTATGGTCACCAGTCGGTTACGAGTGGACCCAATCACAGCATCCCATTTGCTCCATGCCATCTGGGTCTGAGCAGAGTCTGGTCACTGATTCGGACGGTAGGATCTAGGGCATGCTCCCAGGGAATCAGACAAGAGGTCGGAGCCTTCCTTGGGAAACGTGGGGGGGAAACTGCCCAGCCACCCTGAACCCTGAAACCTCAGACTTCCTGCACAGTCTCCCTCCTTAGTTGCTTTCACATGGTCCTCTCAGCTGTGTGGGCACACCTGGCTTCTAGTTTAACCCCATCAGAGATTACATGGCAGAAAGGCAAGGAACACCAGCTGAGCATAGAAATTTCTTAATCATGGTCACTTTGCTTATAAATCACTTGAGAGTTACAGATCTTTGAAAACAGAAGTCCTGGGTCCCCCAGTGTCAGATCGCACTCTCCTGTGAATCCTCCTAGACCTGTTGGAATGTCCGTCTGGGCACTGACAGAGTCTGGCCTCTCAAGCTCTCCTGCACATCCTTACCTATGGTGATGGTCTGCACCCCCCACAGAGCAGGAGCTCACTCTTGAGTGAAGTCTCTGTCCTTTGTGCCATGGGTTCCAGTGGGAAGCTACAACCTATGGCGGCGAGTATTAACCCATTGGGTTAAAATGACAAGCTATCACTTCACATTCTTTGGGGTTTTCCTGGTGCTGCTTGCAGGTTAAGGGGATCTCTCAGGAAGTGCTCGGTCTGGGTCTCAGTAGTAGTCCCTCTGCAAAGGGTCAGGGTATGTCTATGTAACCCTTCTGCCAGGCCGAGTTGATAGCAGCAAGGGCCAGGTTCAGTACATAGGGGTTCCCTCTCAACAATGCAGTGCAAAACCAGCTCAAGCCCCCACCCAGTGACCTGGGAAACTTTTACACACACCCCTGGGCGCCTCAAAGAGGCAATACTTCCCCTCTCACAAGCACAGAGTCTCAGTGTAGCAAAAAATCTTTAATACCATGAGGTAAACAACATCAGCATTAAATTAGGAAAACACCACAACTTGGGTTCATAAACAGAAACCATGAACCAGAAGACCCACCCCAAGCAGATTGGGCTGAGTCCTTTCCCTTTGGTTCTTGAGTCCAGCAACCTGCTAGCCGCTCACCAATATATCTTCAGCCCCCCCCAACTTAACAGCACTCAGTGATTACAGCTCTTAGTAATTTTAGCTCTTTGGTGATTTCAGCTCAAAGTAGTGGAGCCTCAGTGCTAGTGCACTATTGGTCCAAAGTGAATTCAGCTCAGCAACCTGTAACCAGACCCTTAATAGTATCAAAATTAGCTCTAATATTATACAGTGGGGAGAGGATGGTAGTGAAATTGGTATTTAGAACCCTCAGAAGGTACCCTACCCCCTATCTAATCTCCCTTAATTCAATGAGTTTTGGCACCCATGTCCCTTGCTTAGTGAGTGCTACTTAGTTGAGGGCAAGTCCCTAAGGCATAAAAGGCCAAGTACAGTTCCACTGTCCTTGATTCACATAGCCAGGATAACAACACTTTATTCTTCCTGCCCCAATAACAAAGAGACCGGAGGCCCCCACAGCAGCCAAAGTGACTTTGGGCAAGAAGTCCCATCATGGTAGGCAGGGTGGGTGTGCCCATGCAAACGAGCTCAGCCCCTGACGTCCTTTTCCACAACTCACCACCAGATGTCAGGGTAGAGCTCATCCTGACTCTGCTTACATCTATACTAGAAACTTAAGTTGACTTATGTTAGGTTGACTTACAGCCGCTGCAGTAATTACTGAGGTGGTTCATGTCCACACTACCCTTCCATCCATGGTGCACATCCTCACCAGGAGTGCTTCCACTGACCTAAGAAAGGCAGAGTGGGGGGCTGAAAGCCCGGGCTCCCAGCTCCACGTAACTCCCTGCTGGGAGCTTGGCTGCCTGCTGGGCTCCCCGCTTCCTGCAGGCTGCCTGCTCACTCTCTTCTCCCTGCTGGGAGCCTGGCTGCCCCCCCCCCGCCCCAGCTCTGTGTTCCCCAATCAATTGGTCACAAAAGGTCACAATTGGTCACAAGCATTAAAACTGAAAATATTTGATGTGTGTGTGCATGCGTGCACGTGTGTGTGTATGCGCATGCAGAAACAAACCTCAGTTTCAACAAGAATCAGTTTCTCCATCAATAAGTTCAAGCTCTTATTGCCCTTTGTGGGAACTTTAAAGACAAATTCCCTCAATTTCCAACATTTGGGTTCCTTGGAAGTTTAACCTAAATTCTGTATTTCTGCCTTTTAATTTTTTTTAAGTACAATAGTCGTCAGAGGACTTTCACTTTCACATTATTGATCTGTGCTCTCAACTGCAGCTTCATCTTAGCAGAGTGTTTTGCCCTGGTATTATTTCGGTGTCTGAAGAATTACTTCTGATATACAACAAATGGAGTAAGGACTTCTGAGGATCCAGACACAAATATCTGAGTAAATGAGAAAGCAAAATAAGAAAAGAGAAAAGAACCAACAAACCAACCAAAACCTTTCTAAATGACCATGGCAATGGAAATGTCCAATAACTTTTCCAAATATCCTCACTTCACTTCTCAGAGTCAGTCACCTGGATCTGAACGGAAAAGCTTCTCCCCTGGAAGGAAAATTG
This sequence comes from Chelonia mydas, assembly GCF_015237465.2. Lineage (NCBI taxonomy): Eukaryota > Metazoa > Chordata > Testudines > Cheloniidae > Chelonia > Chelonia mydas. The sequence goes on along the minus strand of NC_057852.1, from coordinate 469,855 downwards.
CCGTGGAGACAGAGTTACAGGGACACAAAGGTAACAGAATGGGCCTGGTGTCTGTGCATCAGGATTTTTCTATTTATGGAGTTACCGGGATTGATCAGAACCTGGGAGCAACATATCAGTGTCAGTAACTGAACCTGAGATCACTCAGCTCAGCCCATCCCCACACTGGTCCTTTATTGTCACTGTTTGTCCAGGGAAATGTTACTCTCTTCCCTGTGCCTAGGTCCTAAAAGGAGTCCCCTCACTCCTGGCTAAGCCCCATGATTCTCTCTAGCAGGCAGCCAGCTGTGTGACCCTGCTGGGACTGGGGGTCTTGGCCAGTCTCAGGAAATGTCTATTCTTAGACATTTCCATTCTTAGACATTTTCCTTTTAGCTTGTTTTCACATTTCTGCACTCAGATTAGTACTTTGATTTTGCGTCACCCAGACAAACACAGTAGCCTAGAAACTGGTGTGAAATCTAGGTCATAGGGTCACATTTCTTTGTCCTTTCTACTGTATATTCCTCCCCCAGTGCCACCCACAGCTAATGAGTGGTCCTTAGCTCCTTCCCTTTCTGTTTTTCAGGAGATTACACCCTAATTTGCAAAAGTGCCCCTGATTTTGAGTGACAAATTTAGGATACCTATGACCTGCTTTTCATTAGTATTAAGGAGCAGTGCTTCCCATTCAACTAAAAAGGGTGTCAGCGCTCAGCACCTCTAAAAATGAAGGAACCCATTGCCCAAGAATAATAATTTTATGAAGGGTTTTTACCCTAGGACAGATTTCACTCCCTATCCATGTAACTAAACGAGCTTTTAGGAAGCCACAAAGAACTCAGTGTAAAACTGGCTCTTAAGATGAGTGGTTTTGTGATATGGCGAGAGCTGTAAATGAGATTGGTAGAGAGGATTTTCTTTCCATTTCTTAGCTGGGAAGGAAATGTGCAGCAGGGGACTATCATGTAAATAACCCACACTCCATTTACCTGCAGAGAAAGAAAACGACAGAAAGCGCGTGTCCAAGAAACAGGAGGTTAAAAGTCATGTCATTCACGCCAGCGAAGAGGCTTCTGTTCCCAACCAGTCGGTCCTGGACCCAGCAATTCACCACATCAGAACTACATCAGAGGATGCTGAGCCCGGGAAGGTAGACAATGACCATTTAGTGTAAACAGTCACACTCCTGTGAGGAAGTGAATTGGCTCCAAGGTCCCGTCCATCAGTGCCTGGCATGAGAGCCTGATTCCTTGTGCAGAGGCCAACATTCACCTCTAGGCATTTTAGCCCGTATGGTGCCCACTGGACAGTACGGGGCAGGAGGGAGGTGGGCGAGGAAAGGAGAGAAAATAAAAGGAGGCTATCAACGAGGACTCTGAACGGAACCGGATTATCCTTGGGGCACAAGGAGCCCCTGCCTCTTAGCCAGGTCGCAGTCCTTTTGCTTTTTAGAATAACTTCTGCAAAGAAACGGACAAAGGGGCTTAACACACCAGAAACAGGCTGACTGGACAGAAAGCTGATAAACAAAGATGTTGAAACTACAAAACGAGTTACCAAAATTTGGAGGGTGAGCTAGGGGATGGACAGAGGTCCAGGGCAGGAGGAGGCAAATTCTGAGACAGTAATTGGGTAGGTAGGGAATAATTATACCTCATAAATGTTCGGACTACTGTACGGAAGGCCACCGACAGGGCGGGAGGTTGGCGTGGGGGTGGGGTCGGGAATCACAGCCAATGGGAACTGCAGGGGCGGAGCCTGCAGGCGAGGGAAACGTGTGGACTGAGCTTCCCGGCACTTGCAGCTCCAGCCCAGAGGGGGAACGGCAGCACGTGGAGCCTCCCCACCCCTGCCAGACAGGGCCAGATAATGCAGGGGCTCTAGTGGCTGCATGCCACGTCCTGGGCTAAGGGGGCCCCACGAAAAGATCTGGAGGCAGCCTGGAGATTTTTTTGCGGGGATCCCCTTAGCCCGGGGTCCTGGGCTGCAGCCCCTAAAGCCCCTTTCTTAATCCGGCCCTGGCCACCGGACTAAAGTCAAGTGGCTTGACCCAATGCCCTGGGGTCAGTTAGTAGAAAGGCGGAGCACTGAATCAGGTCCCGTGGTCTGCCCGTTGTTCTACAGTACAAGTCTAATGTTTTCTCTGTCACAGTGTTCACAGGTTGTGTCTAACCCCATTGTTGTCCAACCCACCTAAAGTCCCCAGCCCTCATTACTGCTCTGTCTGGGACAAGATTCAGAATTCTTTTAATTCCCCTCAAAAATTCCATCTACAACTAGGATGCTGGAACTTTTGAAATGGGAGAGGAGCTTCATTATCACCTTCACAAAACACAGAAATGGCTGAGTCTATTGGAAACAAGTTCATGGATTCAGAGTAGCAGCCGTGTTAGTCTGGAGCCTCTCTCTGAAGGCCGGGCTGAAGGCTCCTCCTGGTGCGTGCTAATCAGAGGGGCTTCTCCCCTCTCATTGCATGGCTTGGCTCCGGGGTTCTTTCATTCTGCTCCTGGTGCCACCCCCCCAGGTCGCTCCCGGGGCACTGTCCCTTGGGAAGATAACTAAGGCTTTGTCTACACTAACGATGTTAAAGCGCTGCTGCGGCAAACGTTGCTGTGTAGTCGTGGCAACAGCGCTGGGAGAGGGCTCTCCCTGCGCTCTGAAAAAGCCACCCCCACGAGGGGCGTAGCTACCAGCACTGGGAGCGCGGTTCCCAGCCCTGGCGCCGCGACTCCCCTGGCACTTGAGAGAGCTGAACCTTGCATCGCTCGGGGGGTGGGTTTTTTCCCACCCCGGAGCGAGAAAGTTTCAGCACGGTAAAGTGCCCGTGTAGACAAGGCCTAATTCTGTTCACAAGGAATATAACCCAGAACAGGAACAACAAAATCCATCCATACAAGACCCAGCCAATGAAATGCTGCATTCAGGAGGAACAATGCAGTGCAGGGGACACTGGGGACAGCAAACAAAGGCTCTAGGGTAGGACAGGGCTAAAATGACTTTAAACATCAACAACATAACACATTCCCCACCTCCCAGAATTCCCCACTGCACACAAACTGTAGTTCCCTCCTTGGCACCGTACCAGGCAGATGGGATGCTAGGACAAGCCCTGCAGCCAATGCGGAAGCAGTGTGAAGGTGAGCAGGCAGCTGATATAAAAAGAAATGGGTTCCCTTTTTTTCACCCTTGGGTGAGACAGAGTCATCTCCTGGCTCCCGGGTCTGGATTTATGTGGGGGTGTTAGGGAACCCTAGGCAGCTGTTGCTGATGGGTCTCTGTCTCCCTGATCACTGGCACTCCCGGATGACATACTCAGCCCCATCATAGTTCAATGTGTCCCTGTGTATGGGGAGAGGGAGCTGATTACAAACTCCCCAGGCCAAGTTGCTCCTCTCCCAGACCCAGCTCTAAACATGATCAGCCCCAAAGTGGAAACAAGACAATCCCTTTCCCTCTGTGGCAGCCTGTCCCCTCCCACTGAGGGACAGAGCAGTCCTGGTACCTTATTGGTCCAGCAAACCGTCTGTAGGAGTCAAGGCCTCCAAAACACCCCAGTGGCTTTTGCAGGAGTTTCCAGTCTGTTCTATCCCTGTCCTGGACCCCAAGCAGGCTGGGACATGGTGTCCAGAGGCCCTGGAGCCACTGTTGCTGTAGTCCACAGAGTAGGACCCCAAGGAGGCTCAGTTCCGCATTACAGGAGCTACCAAACTCCAAAGGGGGGCACATTGGTGTCAATTCAAGCTTTATCATGAAAAAAGAAGTTTAAATCAAATGAAGAACGTTCACAGTGTTGGGCACCAGTTTTGCTAATTGATTTTAAGTTAAATGGGCTCCACTTAGAAAACAGAGAAAGCCTTAGCAACAATGACAGGTTTCAGAGTAACAGCCGTGTTAGTCTGTATTCGCAAAAAGAAAAGGAGTACTTGTGGCACCTTAGAGACTAACCAGTTTATTTGAGCATGAGCTTTCGTGAGCTACAGCTCACTTCATCGCCTGATGAAGTGAGCTGTAGCTCACGAAAGCTCATGCTCAAATAAACTGGTTAGTCTCTAAGGTGCCACAAGTACTCCTTTCCTTAGCAACAAGTTATCTGAAGTTTGCTGTCTTTGTTTTTCCCTTTTAGGTGGGTGTAGCAGGCCTTAGGCAAAGGTGAGTTCGTGAGTTGCTTTTCATTGCACTATGTCAAGTCCCAAACAGCATATTTGCAACTTGAAAATAAGGCCAGGCCAGTCACAGGCACTGTCCCTCCATCCCCATAGCCGTGGGGGTGTTTCACTTCTTACTAAAGCGATTTAATTCCTCAGGAGGGGTGGATCGTTCATGCTAGGGAATGAAAATCATTTTAGGAATTCCCTCTGCCATTTGGAGAGGTCCTACACCCCCTTCCCAGTTAAAATTCTGAGCTACATGCTAAAGGCTCTTTCTCCCTGGGGAGCTGGTTTCATGATGCAGCAGTGCAGGAATGATGGGAGTAAACGTTATGTTTAGATTTGAAGTTTCCACGTCTCCAAAAGAATCACTTGACTCTGGACTGAGAAGCAGGAAGCATGTATCCCCTGCTGGCCAGACACGGATTCTGCGGGTCGGCTCCAAGGAAAACAGAAGTGAGTAAATGGAATCTTGCCTCTGCCTGTCCCTCCGGGAGTACTTCACTTATAATCTGGATTTGTGAGAGGACGAAAACAATGTATCTGTGTCACTACACCCGCTGTCCCTTCAGTCCCCGACCTCTGCCAGTGCTCACAACGGTCTCCATTTGGGGGGTGGGCTTTCCCCTCCCATTCACTGGGTGCTAAAAAGAGCCTTTTCACTCCAGACTCCTGTTCCAGACTCCGGATGTTTGGTCAGAGTTCAGGGGATCTTTCTCGCCTAGCAGTGGATGTGAAATGCTGGCCGCAGCTTAGATATCTCCACTGCCAGTGTGGGGATTCGCAGGGGAGTTCGGTAAAAGCCACGTTTCCTTACGAAAGAGCGTCCAGAGTGAAACGGCAAAATGAAAGGGAGCATGAGGAAATGGCACATACTAGCTCCTCAGTTTGGGAAGGACCCTCCCAATCAGGCCCGATTATTGACAGTGTCTGGGCTAGGCAGAAGGGACAACAGACGGACACAACATAGAAAATGCGCTTTTGTCCAGCAGGCGGCCTGTGTGTCACCTCTTTCCGAGGCAGGGCTCTGGGATGATTAGGGGTCGCTTCTGGGAATGTGGAGCCCCGTGGTGACCCTAAAACGATTATTATGGGAAGGGCTTTGCTTTAGTGTATCCTGGACAGGTTCAGTCTAGCAGAGAAAGCCAATATAATATCCTCGATGCTGAAGCAAGCTATATTTAAACTGTAAATAAGGCGCATATGTTTAAAGGGGATGGTAACTAACCATTGGAACAAATTGACAAGGGTTGAGGTGGATTCTCACAGTCTACAAAACACGATATGCCTTTAAAAAAATCAAACAGATCTATTCTAATTCCAAATACATTATTCTGCGAAATTCCTCTGGCCTGTGTTACACAGGGGGTCAGACTAGATGATCACAATGATCCTTTCTGGGTTTGAAATCTGTAATCACTGGCTCTTGGAAGCCATCAAACTAGGCCAAAGGAAGCCACGAACATGTCAAGGTAAAAGTGACTCTTGGGCTCAGTAATTCAGTGGAGAGGTGAATCTGGCAGCAGTGATGGTTGGTGGCATGTATTGAGAGAGGCTGGTACCAGCTGGCAGCAGGGAAAGGGGCTGGTGGCAGAGAGAGAGGATTCCTTGGAGGAGAGCAGGATCGAGTAAGTAACACCAGAAATCATTTTAGCCCTAGAGAGAGAAAGTGCTGGAGTGAATGTGTCTGAGAAGCAGAACGGGGCTTCAAGTCATGCTGGTGAAGAGACGCAAACTCCCAAACATGGTATCAACAGAACGTCCCGGGACATGACACCTCCCCCTGCAAGTCCAACGATGGAGGAACCTGAGGGCATCGAGGTAGGGACTTGTTATATAGCATAAATATTCAAACTACTGTGTGGAAGTCCAGTGGCCTAAAGTCAGATGGCTTGGCCCAATGCCCTGGGGTCAGTGAGCAGGAAGGCTGGGCATTGGATCAGGTCCCCTGCTATGCACTTTGTTATATACTTAAGGGAAACACTTATGTTCATGTTTCAGAGTAGCAGCCGTGTTAGTCTGTATTCGCAAGAAGAAAAGGAGGACTTGTGGCACCTTAGAGACTAAGTACTCCTTTTCTTTTTACTAATGTTCATGTTTTCTCTTTTACAGGTTCACAGGTTAGGTCTAACCCCATTGTTGTCTAAACCATCCAAAGGCCCCAAACCTTATTACCGCTCTTCTGGGACAAGTTTCAGCATTCTTGTAATTCCTCTCCTGTCCCATCTAAAGTTGGGTTGCTGTTACTTTGGAAATGGGAAAGGAATATTTATTATCACTTTCACAAAACATAGAAGTGGCTGGAATTCAATTGGAAACAAATTCGTGGAGCCTCTCTCCCAAGGCCTGGCTGAAGGCTCCTCCCTGGTGCTTGTTAATCACAGGGACATCTGTACCCTGCTCACATGGCTGGGCTTCTAGCTTCTAGTCTAGCACCCAGTGCTTTCATTCAGGGTGACTCCTCTCTATGCCTGGGACACAAGAGCTGCTGTCGCTTTGGAAACTTACTTATTCCATGATTCTGTTTACAAGGAATATAACCCAGCACATGAACAACAAAATCCATTCATACAAGCCCCATCGAATGAAATGTTGCACTCAAAAAGAAAAATGTGATACAGAGGACATTATTGGGGACAGCAAACAAAGGCTCTAAAGAAGGACGGGGTTAAGATGAACTAAAACATCAAGAATATGACAAATTCCCCACTTTCCTGCATTGCCCTTGAACACAACCCCCAGCTCCTGCTTGGCAGATGGGATGCTGAGGGACAAATCCTGCAATGAGTGCTGAAGCCATGTCAAGGTGGGCAGGCTTATAGAAAAAGAAACGGATTCCCTTTTTTTCACCCCTGCCCTGGGTGAGACAGGGTTGTCTCCTGGCTCAGTGGTCTGGAGTCATGTGGGGGTGTCAGCTGGCTCTACCTCCCTAATCACTGGTCTCTGCAGGGCTGGCACTCACCGATGACATACTAACCCCACCATAATTCTAAGTCCCCCTGTGTATGGGGCGTGGGACCTGATTACAAACTCCTTAGGCTGTTTTGCTCCTCTCCCCATCCCAGCTCTAAATTTAAACAGCCCCAAAGTGAAAAACAGAACAATCCCTTTGCCGCCGAGGCAGCCTGTCCCCTCCCACTGAGGGACTGAGCAGTCCTGACACCTCGTTGGCTATAAAGACTGTCTGTAGAAACCATGCCCTCCAAAACACCCCATTGGCTTTTGCAGGAGTTTCCAGTCTGTTCTCTCCCTGTCCTGGACCCCATGCAGGCTGGGACATGGTGTCCAGAGGCCCTGGAGCCAGTGTTGCTGTCGTCCACAGAGTAGGACCCTAAGGAGGCTCAGTTCGGTGTTACAGGAGCTACCAAACGCCAAAGGGGGTCACACTGATGTCAATTCAAGCTTTATCATGAACAAAGAAGTTTAAATCAAATGAAGAACGTTCACAGTGTTGGGCACCAGTTTTGCTAATTGATTTTAAGTTAATTCCTTCACTCTCCCACTTCCCTGGTTCTTCTCGCATGAACAGAGAGCAACAATACCCGAAGTCCGAAGGTGCAAACAATTCAATGTTTATTGGGGTGAACTTCCAGCAAGCTTAAATCCAAGTTCCTTTTTCCTTATTTTTGAATCCCAACTTACTTCCTGTTTGCCCCTAATTTATATACTAATATTCTTAGCTATACCTTAACCAATCATTCTACTGAAATTTAACTAACCAATCCAAACGTATTGTAACATGATTAGCTAACCAATTATATCCCACCACCTTAATTAGATTACACCCAGCAAAATTAATTATACAGCAGACAGAAGCAATCACAGAACCAGACAGAGATTATACAGATAAACAATAGCAAAGTGGGAACTCTAATGACAAAACAATACAGAAGTGAGGATTTCACAGCTACATCTATAAAGACATAAGAGTTTCCCAGCTGTGTCTATTGATAAGTGAGTTCTTACCAGACAGAAAACTATCAACCTAAATTTCCTTTTACATCTTCTAGGCATTTCCGTTTCTCTGGAGGTGATAGGAATTATCAGGACAGGATTGTATCCTAACAGCCCAATGGCACCTTCTTTCAATGGGACTAGCTTGGGATGTGAGGAAGTGACCGGTCGCTTCCCAGCTTATGGCTGCCTCTGCTGCTTAGCCAAAGGCCTTAGCCTAAGAACAGGGCCTCAGACCGTCACGGTGAGAGAAGGACCTTACACCGGCAGACAGTGATTTTGATTCTTTCTTTTATAGCTCTATAACTAGCCAAGTGATAAGAATACACATAAATTCTTAAAGTACAAGCCTTTACCGACAGGCCTGAATATCTATATCCTAACAGGGCTCCACTTAGAAAACAGAGAAAGCCTTAGCAACAAGTTATCTGAAGTTTGCTGTCTTTGTTTTTCCCTTTTAGGTGGGTGTAGCAGGCCTTAGGCAAAGGTGAGTTTGTGAGTTTCTTTTCATTGCACTATGTCAAGTCCCAAACAGCATATTTGCAACTTGAAAATAAGGCCAGGCCAGTCACAGGCACTGTCCCTCCGTCCCCATAGCCATGGGGGTGTTTCACTTCTTACTAAAGCGATTTAATTCCTCAGGAGGGGTGGATCGTTCATGCTAGGGAATGAAAATCATTTTAGGAATTCCCTCTGCCATTTGGAGAGGTCCTACACCCCCTTCCCAGTTAAAGTTCTGAGCTACATGCTAAAGGCTCTTTCTCCCTGGGGAGCTGGTTTCATGATGCAGCAGTGCAGGAATGATGGGAGTAAACGTTATGTTTAGATTTGAAGTTTCCACGTCTCCAAAAGAATCACTTGACCCTGGACTGAGAAGCAGGAAGCATGTATCCCCTGCTGGCCAGACACGGATTCTGCGGGTCGGCTCCAAGGAAAACAGAAGTGAGTAAAGGGAATTCTGCCTCTGCCTGTCCCTCCGGGAGGACTTCACTTATAATCTGGATTTGTGAGAGGACGAAAACAATGTATCTGTGTCACTACACCCGCTGTCCCTTCAGTCCCCGACCTCTGCCAGTTCTCACAACGGTCTCCATTTGGGGGGTGGGCTTTCCCCTCCCATTCACTGGGTGCTAAAAAGAGCCTTTTCACTCCAGACTCCTGTTCCAGACTCCGGATGTTTGGTCAGAGTTCAGGGGATCTTTCTCGCCTAGCAGTGGATGTGAAATGCTGGCCGCAGCTTAGATATCTCCACTGCCAATGTGGGGATTCGCAGGGGAGTTCGGTAAAAGCCACGTTTCCTTACGAAAGAGCGTCCAGAGTGAAACGGCAAAATGAAAGGGAGCATGAGGAAATGGCACATACTAGCTCCTCAGTTTGGGAAGGACCCTCCCAATCAGGCCCGATTATTGACAGTGTCTGGGCCAGGCAGGAGGGACAACAGACGGACACAACGTAGAAAATGCACTTTTGTCCAGCAGGCGGCCTGTGTGTCACCTCTTTCCGAGGCAGGACTCTGGGATGATTAGGGGTCGCTTCTGGGAGTGTGGAGCCCCGTGGTGACCCTAAAACGATTATTATGGGAAGGGCTTTGCTTTAGTGTATCCTGGACAGGTTCAGTCAAGCAGAGAAAGCCAAAATAATATCCTCGATGCTGAAGCTAGCTATATTTAAACTGTAAATAAGGCGCATATGTTTAAAGGGGATGGTAACTAACCATTGGAACAAATTGACAAGGGTTGAGGTGGATTCTCACAGTCTACAAAACACGATATGCCTTTAAAAAAATCAAACAGATCTATTCTAATTCCAAATACATTATTCTGCGAAATTCCTCTGGCCTGTGTTACACAGGGGGTCAGACTAGATGATCACAATGATCCTTTCTGGGTTTGAAATCTGTAATCACTGGCTCTTGGAAGCCATCAAACTAGGCCAAAGGAAGCCACGAACATGTCAAGGTAAAAGTGACTCTTGGGCTCAGTAATTCAGTGGAGAGGTGAATCTGGCAGCAGTGATGGTTGGTGGCATGTATTGAGAGATGCTGTTACCATTTGGCAGCAGGGAAAGGGGCTGGTGGCAGAGAGAGAGGATTCCTTGGAGGAGAGCAGGGTCGAGTAAGTAACACCAGAAAAAATTTTGCTCCTAGAGAGAGAAAGTACTGGAGAGAACGTGTCTGGGAAGCCGAACAGGGGTTCAAGTCATGTTGTTGAAAAGACGCAAACTCCCAAACGTGGTATCAGTGAAACATCCCAGGACCTGACACCTCCCACTGTGAATCCAGCAGTGGAGGAAGCTGAGGACAGCCAGGTAGGTACTGGTTATAAGTGTAAATATTCAAACTACTATGAGGAAATCCACTGGCATAAAGTCAAATGGCTTGACGCAATGCCCTGGGGTCAGTCAGTAGGAAGTCTGGCACTGTATCAGGTCCCATGGTCTGCACTTTGTTATACACTTAGGGAGAACTCAAATGTACGTGTTTTCTCTGTTACAATATTAACAAGGTCTAACCACATTGTCCTCCAACCAAGTCGAAGGCCCCAGCTCTGCCTGGGACAAGCTTCAGCACACCAGTAACTGACCGTCTGTCCCATATAAAAACTAGGATGCTACAACTTTTACATAGGAGAGGAATATTTTTTGTCACTTTCACAAAACACAGAAATGGCTGGAATTCTATTACAGACAAGTTCATGTAGCGTCTCTCCCATGGCATGGCTGAAGCCACCTACCTGAAGCCTGCTAATTAGAGGAGCTTCTCCCCCTCCTGGCTCTGGATTTAGCTCCTGAGTTCTTTATTTTGGTGCCTGATGCCGCCACCAAGGTGACTCTTCTCTGTGCCTGGGACACAGGGGTGCTATCTCTTGGGAAAATAATTAATTCCATTATACTGTTCCCGAGAAATATAACCCAGCACATGAACAACAAAATCCATTCCTACAAAATCCTAAGCAATGAAATGTTGAACTCAAAAAGAACAATGTCATACAGAGGACATTATTGGGGACAGCAAACAAAGGCTCTAGGAAAGGACGGGGTTAAGATGAACTAAAACATCAACAATATCACAAATTCCCCACTGCCCGCATTCCCCATTGCACACAACTCCCAGTCCCCTTCTTGGCCTGCTAACAGGCAGAGGAGATGCTAAGTACAAGTCCTGCAATGGGTGCTGAAGCAATGCGAAGGTGGGCAGGCCTGCATAAACAAAAGGGGGTTGCCTTGCAGTGTTTTCACCGCCAGATGAGGCTGGGTCCTTTCCTGGGTCTCTGGTGTGGAGTCCTGTGGGGGTGACAGCAGGCACGAGGTAGCAATGCCGGATTGGTTCTCTGTCTCCCTGATCACTGGTCTGCACAGGGCTGGCACTCCCTGATGACATACTAAATCCCTTCATAGTTCAGAGTCCCCTGGGCCCTGTGTATGGGGAGAGGGAGCTGAGTACAAACTCCCCAGGCCGTGTTGCTCCTCTCCTGATCCTAGCTCTAAACTTAGCCCCAAAATGAAAACACAAAAATCCCTTTGCCTCTGAGGCAGCCTGTCTCCTCCACTTAGGGATGGAGAAGTCCTGACGCCTCACTGGCCTAGCAAAATCTCTGTATGAAAGGTTTCAGAGTAGCAGCCGCGTTAGTCTGTATCCACAAAAAGAAAAGGAATACTCACAAAAGCTTATACTCAAATAAATTGGTTAGTATCTAAGGTGCCACACGTACTCCTTTTCTTTTTTCTCTGTATGAAAGACTCCCTCCAACACTTACAATTGGCTTTTGCAGGAGTTTCCAGTCTGTTCTGTCCCTGTCCTGGACCCCAAGCAGGCTGGGACATGGTGTCCAGAGGCCCTGGAGCCACTGTTGCTGTAGTCCACAGAGTAGGACCCCAAGGAGGCTCAGTTCCGCGTTACAGGAGCTACCAAACTCCAAAGGGGGTCACATTGGTGTCAATTCAAGCTTTATCGTGAAAAAAGAAGTTTAAATCAAATGAAGAACGTTCACAGTGTTGGGCACCAGTTTTGCTAATTGATTTTAAGTTAAATGGGCTCCACTTAGAAAACAGAGAGCCTTAGCAACAAGTTATCTGAAGTTTGCTGTCTTTGTTTTTCCCTTTTAGGTGGGTGTAGCAGGCCTTAGGCAAAGGTGAGTTTGTGAGTCGCTTTTCATTGCACTATGTCAAGTCCCAAACAGCATATTTGCAACTTGAAAATAAGGCCAGGCCAGTCACAGGCACTGTCCCTCCGTCCCCATAGCCGTGGGGGTGTTTCACTTCTTACTAAAGCGATTTAATTCCTCAGGAGGGGTGGATCGTTCATGCTAGGGAATGAAAATCATTTTAGGAATTCCCTCTGCCATTTGGAGAGGTCCTACACCCCCTTCCCAGTTAAAGTTCTGAGCTACATGCTAAAGGCTCTTTCTCCCTGGGGACTTGGTTTCATGATGCAGCAGTGCAGGAATGATGGGAGTAAACATTATGTTTAGATTTGAAGTTTCCACGTCTCCAAAAGAATCACTTGACTCTGGACTGAGAAGCAGGAAGCACGTATCCCCTGCTGGCCAGACACGGATTCTGCGGGTCGGCTCCAAGGAAAACAGAAGTGAGTAAATGGAATCTTGCCTCTGCCTGTCCCTCCGGGAGGACTTCACTTATAATCTGGATTTGCGAGAGGACGAAAACAATGTATCTGTGTCACTACACCCGCTGTCCCTTCAGTCCCCGACCTCTGCCAATGCTCACAACGGTCTCCATCTGGGGGGTGGGCTTTCCCCTCCCATTCACTGGGTGCTAAAAAGAGCCTTTTCACTCCAGACTCCTGTTCCAGACTCCGGATGTTTGGTCAGAGTTCAGGGGATCTTTCTCGCCTAGCAGTGGATGTGAAATGCTGGCCGCAGCTTAGATATCTCCACTGCCAATGTGGGGATTCGCAGGGGAGTTCGGTAAAAGCCACGTTTCCTTACGAAAGAGCGTCCAGAGTGAAACGGCAAAATGAAAGGGAGCATGAGGAAATGGCACATACTAGCTCCTCAGTTTGGGAAGGACCCTCCCAATCAGGCCCGATTATTGACAGTGTCTGGGCTAGGCAGAAGGGACAACAGACGGACACAACATAGAAAATGCGCTTTTGTCCAGCAGGCGGCCTGTGTGTCACCTCTTTCCGAGGCAGGACTCTGGGATGATTAGGGGTCGCTTCTGGGAATGTGGAGCCCCGTGGTGACCCTAAAACGATTATTATGGGAAGGGCTTTGCTTTAGTGTATCCTGGACAGGTTCAGTCTAGCAGAGAAAGCCAATATAATATCCTCGATGCTGAAGCAAGCTATATTTAAACTGTAAATAAGGCGCATATGTTTAAAGGGGATGGTAACTAACCATTGGAACAAATTGACAAGGGTTGAGGTGGATTCTCACAGTCTACAAAACACGATATGCCTTTAAAAAAATCAAACAGATCTATTCTAATTCCAAATACATTATTCTGCGAAATTCCTCTGGCCTGTGTTACACAGGGGGTCAGACTAGATGATCACAATGATCCTTTCTGGGTTTGAAATCTGTAATCACTGGCTCTTGGAAGCCATCAAACTAGGCCAAAGGAAGCCACGAACATGTCAAGGTAAAAGTGACTCTTGGGCTCAGTAATTCAGTGGAGAGGTGAATCTGGCAGCAGTGATGGTTGGTGGCATGTATTGAGAGAGGCTGGTACCAGCTGGCAGCAGGGAAAGGGGCTGGTGGCAGAGAGAGAGGATTCCTTGGAGGAGAGCAGGATCGAGTAAGTAACACCAGAAATCATTTTAGCCCTAGAGAGAGAAAGTGCTGGAGTGAATGTGTCTGGGAAGCAGAACGGGGCTTCAAGTCATGCTGGTGAAGAGACGCAAACTCCCAAACATGGTATCAACAGAACGTCCCGGGACATGACACCTCCCCCTGCAAGTCCAACGATGGAGGAACCTGAGGGCATCGCGGTAGGGACTTGTTATATAGCATAAATATTCAAACTACTGTGTGGAAGTCCAGTGGCCTAAAGTCAGATGGCTTGGTCCAATGCCCTGGGGTCCTCATTATCACTCTGTTTGGGACAAGTTTCAGCATTCTTGTAATTCCTCTCCTGTCCCTTGTAAAATTGGTTTCCTGGCACTTTTGAAATGGGTAAGGAATATATATTGTCACTCTCACAAAACAGAGAAGTGGCTGGAATTCAACTGGAGACAAGTTCATGGAGCCTCTCTCCCAAGGCTTGACTGAATCCTCTTCCTCGGTGCTTGCTAAACACAGGGGCTTCTCCCCACTCATTGCATGGCCTGGCTCCTGAGTTTCTTATTTCAGCACCTGGTGCCACCACCCAAGGGCACTCCTTTCTGTGAGTGGGTCCCAGGGACACTGTCCTTTGGGAACATAACTAATGCTACTACTCTGTTGAAAAGGAATATAATCCAGCACACAAACAAGAAAGTCCACTCATAAGTCCCAACCAATGAAATGCCACACTGAAAGAGAATAATATAACAAAGGGGTGGGGGGCTTAGTGGGAATAGGAACTAAAGGCTCTAGGGAAGGAAAGTTTTAATGTAACTAAAATACTAAAACATGAACAATATAAAAAAATCTCCACCTCTCTGCATTCCCCAGTGCACAACCCCCAGCTCCCTCCCTGGCACCAGCCTAGGCAGATGGGATCCTGAGGATAAGCCCTGCAACAAAGGCTGTGGAGCTGTGAAAGTCAGCTAGGTTACACAAAAAGCAAGGGGCTCTCTTATGGTGTCTTCATCCCTGCGTGGGGAAGGGTCCCCTCCTGGCTCCCTTTTGTCGGCTGGCTCTGCCACTCTGATCACTGGTCTCTGCAGGACTGCTGCTCCCAGACCACACAATGAATTCCACAATACTTCAAAGTCCCCTTCTGTGTGGAAGGGCAGCTGATTAGAGACTCCCCAGGTTGTGCTGCTCCTGTCCCAGCTCCAAACTCAAACAGCCTCAAAGTGAAACCAAAACAATCCCTTTGCCTCTGAGGCAGCCTGTCCCCTGCCAATGAGGGACGGAGCAGTCCTGGCATTTCACTGGCCCAGCAAATTGTCCGTATAAATTACTCCCTCCAAAACTCCCCTTTGGCGTTTGTAGGAGTTTCCTGTCTGTTCTGTCCCTGGCTGGGACCCTACGCAGGCTGGGCCATGGTGTCCAGAGGTGGGCTAGAGCCATTGCCGCTGTGGTCCAGAGAGTAGGATCCCTAGAGGCCCAGTTCAGTGCTCCAGGAGCTAGCAAGCTTCAAAGGAGGTTACAGACATCCATTCACAGCTTCTCTCTATACAGGAAGTTTAAAACACGTGAAGAATGTCCACTGTAACTGGCACCAGTTTTACTAACTGATATCCAGTTAACTGGGCTCCACTTAGAAAACAGAGAAAGCCTTAGCAACAAGTTATCTGACGTTTGCTGTCTTTTTCCTTTCTAGGTGTATGTATTGGATCTTAGGCAAAGGTTAGTTTGTGAGTTGCCCTTGACTGCGCTATGAAGTGTTCAACAACATATTTGTAACTTGAAAATATGTCCTGGCAAGACCCAGGCACTGTCCCTCTGTCCCCATAGCCCTGGTGGTGTTTAACTTCTTACTGAAGTCATTTAATTCCCCGGAGGGGTGGATAATTCATGGGAGAGAATGAGAAGGAAAAGTCATTTGGACAGTCTCTGCTATTTGAGGAGATCCCCCTGCCCTCTCCCACATCGAACATTTAATCTGTATTCTGTCAGCCTTCTCTTCTGCATGGTGTTTGTTGTATGGATGTTGAAAGTGCAGGAATGATGAGAGTAACTCTTTTGTTCAGATTCGAAGGTCACATTTCTGAATCGAGCTGCTGACTCTGGACTAAAAAAAGTGAGTGCTTCTCTGCTAGAGATACCATGGGGGAGGCCATGGGGGCTGGCTCCACACAAAACACAGGGACGGGAAAATGGTTCCTGCCTCTTCATCAGTGCATCCAGTTTAGTTATTCCCTGGGTTCATTAGCACCTGATAATATTGTATTTGTGTAATGTTGCCTGGTATCCTCCTGTTATCCACCTCTCCCAGTGCCCTCACTGAGCTCCATGTGGGGCAGGGTAGAACTATTCCCCTTGCCTTTCTCTAGTTCCTTAAGAGTCACCTCACTCCAGACTCACCCTCTGAGGCCAGAGTTCAAGCTCCCTCTCTCTTAGATGGCCCAACAGTGACTGACCCAATGTAACTGTCTGCAGCTGCAGATCAGGGTGCCTTAGAGAAATGCCCTGGGAACAAGAGAGGCTCAGCAGAGAAAGTACGGGGGAAACAAGACAAGGGATGATAGGCACCAAAGGTGATGTGGATGTAGCTGATCACTATGAAACAAATCTTAAAGAAAGTCCCAAGCCTTGGGGGCAGCAGAGAGGACCCCCTTGTGTTTTAGAAAGTCCCTTTCCTCTCCAGCAGGCACCTGTTCCCTCAGGCAGGATTATGGGATGCTGCTTGTCCCAGGAAACATTGGTTATCCAAGAACCCCACAGTCAGGAGCTGGATTATCCCCTGTCAGGTCTCAGATCAGCATTTGGGCTGTACCTCCACTCAGGCCAAAATGGGCAGAGCTGGAACTACACATATAGACTCATGTTGCCAAACTTAGTCTTAAAAAAGCATAGAAAACAGCTACAGCCATGAACAGCGTGTTCTGCTTTCTACTCCTGTTAGCCCAGCAGAGACGTCACTGCTACAGGTGATGGTGCTGGAGCCTAATCAACGTGAGGGGCACATCCTCTATTCATGTTCCATTGATATATGGCTTATAAATGGTTAGTAAACGATGAATAGATGTTATAAGCACATCAGTGGACAGTATTATAGATGGTTTAATCCATGGCTATAAGCGACATTTTGTCCTATCTGTGTTGCAAATAGAGCTGTGGGGGAAATTAATTTCCCATTTTGTGGCACATTCCATAGTTTTGACAAAAGCCCATTTTTTTAAAAATTTCCTCCTAAATGGAATTTTGAAAAATGTCATTTTGTTTCATTCAGAACATTCACAAAAATGAAATATTTTGTCTTCTAAAAACATATTACATATAATATAAAATGAAAAACAACAAAGCATTCTTTTTCCAAAAACGTCAAAACAGAACAATTTGGTCTTGTTGAATTTTTGCCCCAAAACTAAATTGAATCAGAATTTACATGTTCCTGTGAAATGTTTAAATTTTGGTGAAATGTCATTTTCTGACACTTTCTATTGGACAATTTTTGACAGGCTCTGGTTATAAGCCATGGTTTCAAGAAGCCTCTTTCCTGTCTTCGGAACTTATCTGACCTCTTCCCAGTCTTTAATATATTTATGCTCACAACTCCCCTGTGAGGCAGGGAAGTGCTCTTATCCCCTTTTTACAGAGGGGGAAACTGGGGTCCATGTAGACTAAATTACTTTCCCAGCTTACCCAGGGAGTCAGTGACGGGACAGGGAATTGAATGTAGGTCCTCCAATCCCTGACCTATCCTTCTTTCCCCCCGTCCCCTTCCTCTTGGTCTATATAGCAAAATCAATCTGTCATTTATTGTGTATTAACCTTTTAAATGTAACCTGTAGCGAGGTAGAGACTCCCTGGCACGGCACCTCCTGCTGGTCATCTTGGGACTTAGCTCTTTCAGCACTCAGAGCGCCCTCTACTGGCCGGTGTCTCACCTGCCTCAGGCCCTGTGTCCCTCCCGGACTCCGGTGCCCCTTGACCTTAGAGTTCTGCCCCAGCAGCACCCCACTCTCTGGGTCTCCCCTCTCAGGGAAACCCCCATCCCTTTATCCCCACCTTGCCTCAGTGGCTACTGCCAGTCATAATCTGGGCAGACTGCACTGGACAGACTTTCACTGGGCAGACTGCAGTGTGTAATGGCCACTCATCATTGGCAAGGTGGGTTTGGACCAGCTGCCTCTGCCTAACCCCAGACCACACCTCTGCAGCCCCAGTACCTTCTTTAGGCCTTGCACAAGACCTGCAGCCTGGGGAGTTGCCAGGCTTGAGCTCCCCAGCTCCTCTTGCCTTTCCCCAGCACTACTCTACCTCTGGTACCCTGCTCCCAGGCAGCTAGGTCCTTCTCTCTCCACTGCTAGAGAAACACCAACCCAGCCCCTCCCTGAGCCCTTATAACAGGGCCAGGTGTGGCCTGATTGGGGCTTGGCCCCAGCTGTGGCTGCTTCCCCAATCAGCCTAGCCTTTTCTCTCAGGAGTTGGCAAAATTCTTTCCTGGGTGTCTGGCTTGTGAGTCTTGCCCATATGCTCAGGGTTTAGCTGATCGCCATATTTGGGGTCGGGAAGGAATTTTCCTCCAGGGCAGATTGGAAGAGGCCCTGGAGATTTTTCGCCTTCCTCTGTAGCATGGGGCATGGGTCACTTGCTGGAGGATTCTCTGCTCCTTGAAGTCTTTAAACCACTATTTGAGGACTTCAATGGCTCAGACATAGGTGAGAGGTTTATTGCAGGAGTGGGTGGGTGAGATTCTGTGGCCTGCGTTGTGCAGGAGGTCGGACTATATGATCATAATGGTACCTTCTGACCTTAGTATCTATGAATCTATAACTGCCACACTACATAACTCAAGTACAGAATGTGACCCAAAAAGGGTTCATGATGTTGCAATTGTAGAATTTTCATTACTGGGGATTATGCATACAAAGGGAGAGCACAGTTTGCCTTTCAGGCCCAAGGGGGATTTTTTGATGCTGGTGGTCAGAAAAAAAACAAGAACAAGAAATTTTTTCCACAATGAGCTGATTTCCTCTAAAAAAACGAGGAGTACTCATGGCACCTTAGAGACGAACAAATGTATTTGAGCATAAGCTTTCGTGGGCTAAAACCCACTTCATCAGACGCATGCAGTGGAAAATACAGTAGGAATATATATATATATATACACACACAGAGAGAGAACATGAAAAATGGGTATTGCCATACACACTATAACGAGAGTGATCAATTTAGGTGAGCTATTATCAGCAGAAGAGAAAAACCTTTTGTAGTGATAATCAGGATGACCCATTTCCCACAGTTGACAAGAAGGCGTGAGTGACAGTAGGGGGGGAAATAAGCATGGGAAAATAGTTTTACTTTTTGTAATGACCCATCCACTCCCAGTCTTTGTTCAAGCCTAATTTGATGGTGTCCAGTTTGCAAATTAATTCCAATTTAGCAGTCTCTCATTGGAGTCTGTTTTTGAAGTGTTTTTATTGTAATATATCAACTTTTAGGTCTGTATTTGAGTGACCAGGGAGATTGAAGTGTTCTCCGACTGGTTTTTGAATGTTATAATTCTTGACGTCTGATTTGTGTCCATTTATTCTTTTACGTAGAGACTGTCCGGTTTGGCCAATGTACCTGGCAGAGGGGCATTGCTGGCATATGATGGCATGTATCATATTGGTAGATGTGCAGGTGAACAAGCCTCTGATAGTGTGGCAGATGTGATTAGGTCCTATGATGGTGTCCCCTGAATAGATATGTGGACACAGTTGGCAACAGACTTTGCTGCAAGGATAGGTTCCTAGGTTAGTGGTTGTGTTATGTGGTGTGTGGTTGCTGGTGAGTATTTGCTTCAGGTTGGGGGTCTGTCTGTAAGCAAGGACTGGCCTGTCTCCCAATATCTGTGAGAGTGAGGGATCATCCTTCAGGATAGGTTGTAGATCCTTGATGATGCACTGGAGAGGTTTTAGTTGGGGGCTGAAGGTGACGGCTAGTGGCGTTCTGTTACTTTCTTTGTTGGGCCTGTCCTGTAGTAGGTGACTTCTGGCTCTGTCAATCTGTTTCTTCACTTCAGGAGGTGGGTATTGTAGTTGTAAGGATGCTTGATAGAGATCTTGTAGGTGTTTGTCTCTGTCTGAGGGGTTGGAGCAAATGCGGTTGTATCTTAGAGCTTGGCTGTAGACAATAGATTGTGTGGTGTGGTCAGGGTGAAAGCTGGAGGCATGTACGTTAAGTATAGTGGTCAGAAGGTTTCCGGTATAGGGTGGTATTTATGTGACCATCGGTTATTAGCATTGTAGTATCCAGGAAGTGGATCTCTTGTGTGGACTGGTCCAGGCTGAGGTTGATGGTGGGATGGAAATTGTTGAAATCATGGTGGAATTCCTCAAGGGCTTCTTTTCCATGGGTCCAGATGATGAAGATGTCATCGATGTAGCGCAAGTAGGGGCATTAGGGGACGAGAGCTGAGGAAGCGTTGTTCTAAGTCAGACATAAAAATGTTGGCGTACTGTGGGGCCATGTGGGTACCCATTATCAGTGCCACTGATTTGAAGGTATACATTGTCCCCAAATGTGAAATAGTTATGGGTGAGGACAAAGTCACAAGGTCAGCCACTAGGTTTGCCGAGACATTATCAGGGATAGTGTTCCTGACGGCTTGTAGTCCATCTTTGTGTGGAATGTTGGTGTAGAGGGCTTCTGCATCCATAGTGGCCAGGATGGTGTTTTCAGGAAGATCACCGATGGATTGTAGTTTCCTCAGAAAGTCAGTGGTGTCTCAAAGATAGCTGGGAGTGCTGGTGGCGTAGGGCCTGAGGAGGGAGCCTAAGTAGCCAGACAATCCTGCTGTCGGGGTGGCAATGCCTGAGATGATGGGGCATCCAGGATTTCCAGGTTTATGGATCTTGGGTAGCAGATGGAAGACCCCTGGTCGGGGTTCTAGGGGTGTGTATGTGCAGATTTGTTCTTGTGCTTTTTCAGGGAGTTTCTTGAGCAGATGGTATAGTTTCTTTTGGTAACCCTGAGTGGGATCAGAGGGGAATGGGCTGGAGAATGTGGAGTTGGAGAGCTGCCGAGCAGCCTCTTTTTCATATTCTGACCTTTTCATGATGACGACAGCACCTCCTTTGTCAGTCTTTTTGATTCGGATGTCAGAGTTGTTCCTGAGGCTGTGGATGGTGTTGTGTTCTGCACGGCTGAGGTTATGGGCCAAGTGATGCTGCTTTTCCACTATTTCAGCCCATGCACGTCGGCGGAAGCACTCTATGTAGAAGTCCAGTCTGTTGTTTCGACCTTCAGGAGGAGTCCACGCAGAATCCTTCTTTTTGTAGTGTTGCTAGGAAGGTATCTGTCGGTTAGTGTGTTGTTCAGAGGTGTGTTGGAAATATTCCTTGAGTTGGAGATATCGAAAATAGGATTCTAGGTCACCACAAAACTGTATCATGTTTGTGGGGGTGGAGGGGCAGAAGGAGAGGCCCCGAGATAGGACAGATTATTCTGCTGGGCTAAGAGTATAGCTGGATAGATTAACAATATTGGTGGGTGGGTTAAGGGAACCACTGTTGTGGTCCCTTTTGGCATGTAGTAGTTTAGATAGTTTTGTGTCCTTTTTCCTTTGTAGAGAAGCAAAGTGTGTGTGGTAAATGGCTTGTCTAGTTTTTCTAAAGTCCAGCCACGAGGAAGTTTGTGTGGAAGGTTGGTTTTTTATGAGAGGATCCAGTTCTGAGAGCCCATTCTTAATCTTTCCCTGTTTGCTGTATAGGATGTTGATCAGGTGGTTCCGCAGTTTCTTTGAGAGTGTGTGGCACAATTTGTCAGCATAGTCTGTGTGGTATGTAGATTATAGTGGATTTTTTACCTTTAGTCCTTTGGTATGATGCCCATCTGTTTGCCTTTGGAAAGGAAGATGAAGTCTGTCTGTATCTGTACGAGTTTTTTCATGAAGTTTATGGATTTCCACTTCATACGGCTAAATGCAGTGCATTGCATGGTGACAGGTTTCAGAGAGCTAGCTGTGTTAGTCTGTATCAGCAAAAAGAACAAGGAGTCCTTGTGTCACCTTAGAGACGAACAAATTTATCTGAGCATAAGCTTTCGTGGGCTAAACCCACTTCATCGGATGCATGCAGTGGAAAATACAGTAGGAAGATATAGATATACACAGAGAACATGAAAATGGGTGTTGCCATACACACTATAAGGAGAGTGATCAATTAAGGTGAGCTGTTATCAGCAGAAGAGAAAAACCTTTTGTAGTGATAATCAGGATGACCCATTTCCCACAGTTGACAAGAAGGCGTGAGTGACAGTGGGGGGGAAATAAGCATGGGAAAATAGTTTTACTTTTTGTAATGACCCATCCACTCCCAGTCTTTGTTCAAGCCTAATTTGATGGTGTCCAGTTTGCAAATTAATTCCAATTCAGCCGTCTCTCATTGGAGTCTGTTTTTGAAGTTTTTGAAGTTTTTTGAAGGAGACCAAGGCTCCTTGTTTAACAGCTGATATTTCTAAGTGTTCTAAAATCCACATGGAGACACAGATGGTTTTGAAAATTGCTATGCCTTATCAGGGCCAGGGATAGAGTTAATCCTCTGGGACAGGAAATTTAGTAGAGCATTTTTGGAAAATTTTTCATTGAAATAGCATTTCTTGAGTTCACACTAGTTCATAAATTAGACAATAACCCAGCGTTGTTTACTGGATCCCATGCTGGTGTTTCCCATTTCAATTCTGGTGAATTCTGTGTGTGGGAGATCCATGGATCAGTTCTTGGAGTTGGGCAGATCCTACTGCTGAAATGACCAAACTTTTTCCCAACTCTGACGGTAAAAAAATCTCTCTCCACAGCAAATATGACTCTGGATCCAACCACAGCTCCTCCTCAACCTGTCCTGTCAGTGAATCAGAACATTGTGGTATTTGGTGACAAATGGAAGAGTCTGCCCAACAATCCTAGATATATGCCTTGAAATGTAGGCCATACTTACAGGATGAGGAACTCTATCCTGGGAAGCAGTGTCTCTTGAAAAGATTTAAGCATGGTGATGGATAATCAGATGACCACGAGCTCCCATTATGATGCTGTGGCCAAAAGAACTAATGTGATCCTTGGATGCATAAACCGGAATTTTGAGTCGAAACAGAGCACTTATTTTACCTCTGTGTTTGGCACAGTTGCGACCACTGTTGGAAAGCTGCATTCAGTTCTGATGTCCACTGTTCAAGAAGGATGTTGATAAATTCAGAGGTTCCAGAGAAAAGCCACAAGAATGGTTAAAGGCCTAGACAACATGCTTTGTAGTGATAGACTCAAAGACCGCAATTTACTTAGCTTAAAAGATGATGGTTAATGGGTGACTTGATTACAGTCTATACATCCTGAGATGGGAAATACATATTTAATAATGGATTTTTCAGTCTAGCAGAGAAAGGTATAATGCAGTCCAATGGCTGGATGTTGAAGCAAGACAAATTCAGACAGGAAATAAGGCGTACATTTTTAACAGTAAGAGTAATTAACCATTGGAGCAACTTACCAAGGGTCATGATGGATTCTCCATCAATGACCATTTTGTAAATGAGATTGCATGTTTTTCTTAGGGATCTGCTCTAGGAATTATTTTGGAGAAGTTCTTTGGTTTGTTTTGTAGAGGAGGTCAGTCTAGAAGATCACAATGGTCCCTTCTGGCCTTAGAATCTATGAATCTGGAGAGATTTGATGTTTCTGTCCTAGCATCTGAGGGCTTCACCTTGGGGAAGCTTCAATGGGAGGTGGAGGAGGGGAAATGGGTAAGTGGGCTGTTGGGGTTGCCATGGCCTCCAAGGAAGAAGAGAGAGATCAACATTAAAACTATGGAGAGGATCTGGGTTCTCACCTTATTTAAAAGCTGCCCTCCTGCCACCAATAAATATTTCATTCTGTCCAAACTGTGCAGTGGATACAAACACTCACTTCATTGATCATTCATCAAACAAGTTTGTGTTTCCAGGCTATAACCGTAACCCATTTCCAGGGGATGCTGTGTGGGTTAATTGGTTACAGTTTGTAAAGAAGATCTATAATACTGTGTAAATACTACATGCCACCCTCAGTGTACAGTGTGTTGGTATTTTGTCCTATACGTTACCTGAGAATGGAAGCGCTCACACCCCCATGTACTGATCCAAGACAAATGATGTTAAAATGGAGCTAAGGCTGGGAGAACAGATCAGTGATTCAGGGTAAACGACATTGCCGGGCTGTTGCAATAATTCTCAAAACTGAGCCTTCCAAACGCAGGAAATGCACAGTTAGGGTTAAACAACACAGAAGCAGCCTCAGCCTCTGCTGGAGCAAGGGAGTGGGAGGGAGAGATGGGGCCGACTAGGACTGTCCCTTACGCGCCTCCCCAGTGCCCTGGGCAGGGGTGACTCACTGCCCTGTCCGTCTGGGGTACTAGGGCCCATGCAGCATGCCCCTCCCCCAGGCCATATGGACAAGAGGAACAGTCCATGAAGGCGCAGGCCCTGGTCAGAGAAACTCCCCTGCACACAGGGCAGGCGCAGCCGCAGCCCTGGCAGGTTTCGCAGCAGGGGCCGTCAGCCACTGATGATGTCGTCAGGCTGCTTCACACAGCAGGTGTTCCGGGCCCCATCCCCTGGGCCGACTGGCTGTTTGCTCCACCCCCTCCCCCATCCCAAATGGTCCCCAACCCCTTCCTGCCCCCACCCTGCACCTCGGCCTCACCGCGCTGTGGGAGGGAAAGCGGTGCCTTTCAAGGTGTTGAGCACAGATATTTCCACTCTTTACCCCCAGGTGTTTCCCCCCCATGCATTAGGGGACAGCCCCAACTTTAACAATTGGGCTACATTTTGAAATAAAGAAATTGTTTATTAAAATTAAAATAAAAAAAAGACAGTGAGTATGACAAATAATTGATTAATAGTATGCAAATTAGCTGCACAGTATGAAAACAAAGGTTAATAATTGGACAATACAATGTATTAATACTGCTTTAAAACAACATCCTAATCACGTGTGAAATTCTAGCATATAAGAAAATATTAAAAGCAGGCTGATGAATGTTGTTGTAAAGACTAGTCTCATGGAAGTGAATATGAAATTCAATAAGCCATGAGAATTAACAACAGCATTCAATCCATTCGACCATCAAGGGGTGTTCTTCTACAAATGAGGTTGGCTGATGGCCAAGCATCATCAACATAATTCCGTCACCGTACTTAAAGAAATAGGGCCATAGAACCACAGGTCAATTCAATGAACTAGATTACAAACACTGTAATTCAAGTGAATAGCAAAGATCTGAACTAAAGTCAAGAAATGAAAATAAAGCTGGATGAAATAACGTACTTGAAAGCAGCGCCAACGTAAACAAAGGCAAGTACAACACACTAGTGATTCCTTTTCATTGTGTTTTAAATATATGGTTCTCCAGGTGTAAGCAGGGATAGCGTCGATGGGTGCAGCTTTTGCACCGACACTTGCCTCTAAGGGATGGGATATTCTGTTAGATCCCATCCCATCACTTGCCCAGGGGCTAGTTCCCTACACTCTATTGTCCAGTGTTTTATCATGTCCTAGTTTTCAATGTCCCATGCCCCAGGGGAGTGGTTTCCTCACCCCCCGAGCTCTTTTTGTTTGACAGATTCTTATGTTCATGTTAAGGCCTTAGGTCAAGAGAATTTCACCTAATGACTCCTGCATCCAGCCCAATGACTTGTGGTTGAGCAGAACTTTTAAAAAGAGTTTTCCAATTAAAAGACTCCAAACAATGGAAAATCCACCACATCCTTTGGGAAACTGCTCCAATAGTTAAGTGCCCTAAATAATTATTTCCTGAGATTCAGGCCACATTTTCCCTTGTCATTGCATTCACCCTCCTTGCCCAGCACACCTTAATAGGTTCCCCCTATATACATCCTTTTCTCTCCGGTATGTTCTCAAATCTCCCATGGGGTTTCTCTAGACTAGAGTTTGTTCCCCTATTTTAACTTCAGTAAGTTTATTGCCAGTTAACTCAAGTGAACACACATAATTGTAAATGTTCATCTCAGCACTTCACAACCATTTGTTGTAGGATACAGACGTTTGTGGTTTATTCCAGAGCCCAGCCACAGATGTTCTGTCTAGACTGTGATTGAAGGTGTGTTGTGTATGCTAACTCACACATGTTAAACCTCTAGTAAAAACTTGGAACAAGGGGAGCTAGATACCTAACCTACCTTGGTGCTTTTGCAAATTCCACTAGCGATGGGAGACCCAAGGGGATCGTATTCACAACAACACTCTCCATTTGTAGTGCGTGACTTTTAAGTACCCTGCTGCCCAGCGGAATATACAGCCCTGAGTTAGGTGCTAAGGCTCCCCATGCAATGCACAGGGAGAGTTAGGTGCCTAAACATGGGATTCACAGAAGCCAACAAGAGGAGTGGGGAGCCACCGACGCTATCCAGTGGGGAATCTAATCGCCTTCTATGATGAGATTACTGCTTCTGTGGATGAAGGGAAAGCAGTGGATGTATTGTTTCTTGACTTTAGCAAAGCTTTTGACACGGTCTCCCACAGTATTCTTGTCAGCAAGTTAAGGAAGTATGGGCTGGATGAATGCACTATAAGGTGGGTAGAAAGTTGGCTAGATTGTCGGGCTCAACGGGTAGTGATCAATAGCTCCATGTCTAGTTGGCAGCCGGTGTCAAGTGGAGTGCCCCAGGGGTCGGTCCTGGGGCCGGTTTTGTTCAATATCTTCATAAATGATCTGGAGGATGGTGTGGATTGCACTCTCAGCAAATTTGCGGATGATACTAAACTGGGAGGAGTGGTAGATACGCTGGAGGCAGGGGTAGGATACAGAGGGACCTAGACAAATTGGAGGATTGGGCCAAAAGAAATCTGATGAGGTTCAATAAGGATAAGTGCAGGGTCCTGCACTTAGGACGGAAGAACCCAATGCACAGCTACAGACTAGGGACCGAATGGCTAGGCAGCAGTTCTGCGGAAAAGGACCTAGGGGTTACAGTGGACGAGAAGCTGGATATGAGTCAGCAGTGTGCCCTTGTTGCCAAGAAGGCCAATGGCATTTTGGGATGTATAAGTAGGGGCATAGCGAGCAGATCGAGGGACGTGATCGTTCCCCTCTATTCGACATTGGTGAGGCCTCATCTGGAGTACTGTGTCCAGTTTTGGGCCCCACACTACAAGAAGGATGTGGATAAATTGGAGAGAGTCCAGCGAAGGGCAACAAAAATGATTAGGGGTCTGGAACACATGACTTATGAGGAGAGGCTGAGGGAACTGGGATTGTTTAGTCTACAGAAGAGAAGAATGAGGGGGGATTTGATAGCTGCTTTCAACTACCTGAGAGGTGGTTCCAGAGAGGATGGTTCTAGACTATTCTCAGTGGTAGAAGAGGACAGGACAAGGAGTAATGGTCTCAAGTTGCAGTGGGGGAGGTTTAGGTTGGATATTAGGAAAAACTTTTTCACTAGGAGTGTGGTGAAACACTGGAATGCGTTACCTAGGGAGGTGGTAGAATCTCCTTCCTTAGATGTTTTTAAGGTCAGGCTTGACAAAGCCCTGGCTGGGATGATTTGATTGGGGATTGGTCCTGCTTTGAGCAGGGGGTTGGACTAGATGACCTCCTGAGGTCCCTTCCAACCCTGATATTCTATGATTCTATGATTCTATGAATGTCATGGAGGGGGCATGCCTAAGCCCTGTCATCAAAGGGAGTTTGTCTGGGCCAGAGTGAGGTGCCTATCTCTGTACACATGGGAGACGCAAGGTCAAGTCACTGCTCCACATCAGGCAGATGGGGGAATTGAACTTGAGTTGCCCATATTCTGGTGGGTGCTCTATCTACTGGGCTAAAAATTATTTGACAGGAGGGCAATGACCACGTTGTCTTCTAGTGGCTTTGTCGGGGTTTAGATGGGCTCTGAGCACATCTACTGGATCAGGCTTTTCAGGCAAGCCAGGCAGGGGAACACCTCGTCTGTGAATCCCTCTGGGCCGTAGGCATTAGTTACACACCAAGCTGCTGGGTGCTGTGAGGATGGAAGTGGGTGTGTCCATGCTCAGCTGCTGAAATTTAGGTGGATTATACACAGGAACAGAAAAAAAAACCCCTTTTGAGCCATCGCTGGAAGCATCTACACAATGGTGCTACAGAGGCATAGCTCCAGCACTGTAGCGTAGATATGGCCTAGGTCTGGGGTTCTCACAATGGATTTTTTGATAACCTCAGAGTGTGGCCACCAACTTTTGCTGGTGGCCGCTCTGAGAATTTTTCCTAAAAATACTTAATTAACTTTAGGAAAAACAAAGCAATATGCACATATACACGTCCAACTCCAAATTGTAATTTATTTATGTAGGGTTCTTTTTGCAGACTCAATCATAAAAATTATGTACAGTTGTCTCTATTCTTTACTGGACCTTAACGGACTAGAAACACAAATAAGGCACTTTGTATGTTTTGATTATTTTTTAAATTGCTAGTTAGCAAATCTGCTACTGTGAAAAGTGATATTTGTATATTTGTTAATTTCACTTTTCACAGCAGACTTACTCAGCCCTGGCATGCTGGGGGACAAATTAAGCCCTGGATGAGGAGGTGGATAAGGAGGCGGGGGGCCAAGGGCCATGGGTGGCTGGAGGAGGCAGTGGGGGTCGAGGTGATGACAGGGGGGTGAGTCCAAGGATGGAGCCCAAAACCCTGCAAGTGGGGGACAGAGCCCGTTGTGCTGCATGGCCAGAGACTGCCCCCCACAACCCCAGGGCAGAAGCCTGAAGCCCAAGCCCCTGGGAAGGTGAGGGACTCACACTGGTTGCCTGCTCCTACAGTGTCTGTGGCTCTGGAAGGGGGTAGGGACCATACCCTGCAGGCAACCCCCTGGGAGGAGCTGCTTCTAACCCCCCTCCCCCCCACCGCCCCATCACAGCCCAGAAGGCTGTGGCCACAAGAAAAGCCTCTGGTTGTCACATGCAGCTATGGTGGCCGCATTTGTGAAATGCTGGCCTAGGTCTTCTCTGCTTCATTTTCAACATGTTGTTTATGGAGGTTGTCCTGGGGGATCTTCATGCCACAAGCTTTATTTGGCTCCATGTCTTATCTATCTGGCTGGTGAAAGTCAGTGTGGAATTACTGAGTTCTTTGACACCAGTGCTCTGGGATCTGCACCGGCTGCCTGTTGGCTTCCATGTGGTGTTTAAGGTGCTGGTTTTAACACTGAGCACCCTACATGGCCTAGGAGACCTTCCTGCTTGAGAGACACCTCCCTTCACATGCCATAACACTGCTCTGCGAGAGGTGAGTGGAGACACTTGAACTTGGTATAAAAGAAGAGTTGCTGGCAGGATGTTCCTTGGACTGAAATCACCTGAACCTGGTGACCCTCTGGCCGCACTGCAAAGCCCGTCCGTTTGAGCCGGCCCCACCAGACAGCTGAGGCAGGTGGGACAGGTTCTGGTGGGGAGATCTGAAGGGTGGGGAGATTTTAATATGTAATATGTATTGGGAGGGGGAAAGTATGCTGCTGTGTGGGTTTGTGATGATTTTTTATTGCACCATCTGATGGAAGGCGAGGATAGGTGCACTTTACTGCCTCAGGGCTTAGGTGTTCGGTTACACTTTCTGCTATAAATCCAGATGATGATACAATACATGCCCCTGAAATAATTCAATATCACGGCCCTCTCAGTCAGACTACAGGGGTTCCAGTGCCGTGATTGCTCTGTCATCTTATTGTACATCAGTGACTCTGTGGGGTTTGATCTCTGAGGTTGGACCAGTTTCATTTTTAGCTGGGTGTAGGATCATTTCCTCAGCGCCAAGTTTCTCTTAATGGGCATTCAATATAGTTTTATTGTTATAGCTTTGTACGTTGGATATTAATGAAACCTGATGAGAGTCCGAAGTCCCCAGACTTTGCTCCGGTAACTGGGGCTATAGCTGTTCCTCACTGCCCCAACAGGCAGAGTTAGATCTCGCTCCATGGGGGGCCACTAGGCATTTGTAATCAATCTACCAACATATTTAAAGAGGAAATACTTATTGAAATAGGTACAGAAATCATCTTAGCACCACCCTGCCTTCATTCAAATCCTTCTTAAAAACCCAGCTTTCTTGCACGGCCCTCTGTAGGCAGGTTGTCACGTACAGAATAAATGTCGTCTCCCCTTGTTATCGCTCTTCTGTGCCTTTAGACTGCCACCTCTTTGGGGCAGGGACTGTCTTTATTTTGAATGGAATGATCTGGCTGAGGGACTAAAGAGCATACAAATGAATTTACCAATTTAGTATCATCTGGGAGGAGCAGCAAACACTAATGAGAACAGAAAAAATTAAGAAGGTGCCTAGAAAGATTAGAAATATGGCAGAAAACAACAACATGGGAGTCACTCTGGGAAAACGCGCTAACGCAGCTGGAGAAAAATAACTTGAAACCCAGGGATGTAATGAGAAGGAGAGACTGGGAAGCCAGAAAGGGTAAGGGAGATGTAGGGGGAAATTGGTGCCATTTAGATGTGAATTTGCAGTACAATGCGGCTGCAAAAAAGGATCCCGTTATATGGGCTGTACACAGTGAAGCACCCAGGTCGGCTGACAGCCATTCTGGGCCCCAGGACAGAACAGTCAATGGCCTCCTAGAAAGGGATGGCTGAGTAGAACCTCAAAGATACAAACACCAGATTTCCAGATATACCAGCCAGTTGGACACCTTCTGGAACCGGGAGTAATCAGGCAGCAGGGGAGACACACACACAAAAATAAAGCAAATACTTTCCTGCCTCGGGGCTTCAGCGGGTGGAGGGGATTGGGGGTCAGGGTGCTGGGCGGGGGGGATCAGATCTTTTGATGACCCTCAGGAACACCAGGCTCAGGGCTTCAGCCCTGCAGGTCTGTTTCCAACTTCAGCCCTGTGGGGCGTGCCGGGGCTTGGGGCCTTAGCTACAAGGGGAGCATTGTTTTCAGCTCCAGCGCTCCCCCTTAGCTGAAATCCCAAGCCCCGGCGCCCCTCCCCCACAACCTGCTGAAACTGGGAACAGAGCCATGAGGAGCCCCGAGCTCCTGTGCCCCCGACCTTGGCAGAAGCCAGGAATGGAGCCACAAGGCTGAAGCCCCAAGCCCTGGCACCCCCTACAAGGCTGAAACTGGGAGCGGAGCCGCCGGGCTGAAGGCCCAAGCCCCAGTGCTCCCCCTAGATGTACAGTCATGAGCCCTGGTGCTCCTGATGGTCAGAAGCCCTGAAATCCCCCCTGCCTAGAGTCTGGAGCCCCCTCCCCTGCAGCTGCAGCCCCAACCCCCCCCCCCAAGTGGCTGAAGTCTGTAATATCTTGTTCAGAGTTATGGACATTTCAGAGTTACGGACAACCTCCATTCCCGAAGTGTCCATAACTCTGAGGTTCTGCTGTATCTATCCCACCTGCCTAGGCCCTTTTAAATTGCCAGGCCCCTGGGCAATTGACCCCTTTGCCCCCCCATCCATGAGTGGGCCTGGAGGCACTTAAGTCACTATGAAGGGACGGAACAGACCTTTCTGGGGAGACTGCACCTTAAACTCTCAGTTCAGGTCTCGGCACATTACCAGAAAGATACTGACAATCTGCGAAGAGTTCAGAGAGGAGCCACAGAAATACTCCGAGTACGAGGGATGCAGTGAACTGGGGGAGAGGCTGAAAGAGCAACACCTGTCTGACATGTCTCAGCAGTGCCTAGCTCCCCCCAGGCTGTGTCTTGACCAGTTGGGTACTTGGCAAAGGCAGTGGGCCATGTTTTCTAAGGTATTTCAGTATCAATAGATGCAGGCAGGCCCACGGGATTCACAGGGGGACATCAGCATCTATCTGCCTCTTGAGGTGACTCGGCACCACATTCACAACCCCCTGCTCAGCTGGGGCCTAACCCTGTGCACATGTACTGCCCTTAGGTGCCTACGTTGTGGCCCTTTCAGTCCCTGAGGTGCCTAAATTTCAGTGACTGGCCATGTGCTCAGCCACCTCAGTCCTGACACTGCCCAGCAGGTCAGCACCTCACTCCTGCCTAAGCCCCAGCAGGGTTCAAAAGGTAGATAGTCCCCTGCCTGTCTCGCCTTTGGGGCACAATCTAGGAGATGTATGCAGAGCACGCCCAACCCACACCATGACCAGAGGAGGAGATGGGCAGAGGAAGCATAAGGACAGAGGGGTTTTGAGGATACTGCTGGGCCAAAAGCAGAGTCACGAGGGAGCTTCTCAGGACAAGAAGGAAAGATGTGAGCTCACAAGGGGAAGAAGACTGCCAATGGGGAGGAGAGTGCTGAGAGACAGACAAACCCTAGGGGATGGTGGGGAAGTCTCCAGAGAAGGAGGGAAAGCGAAGGAAGGAAGGAAGAAGTACAGTACAATCAGAGTTACGGACACCTCAGGAATGAAGGTTGTTTGTAACTCTGAAATTTTTGTATCTCTGAACTAAACACTATGGTTCTTTCAAAAGTTCACAACTGAAGAGTGACTTAATATAGCTTTGAAACTTCACTATGCAGAAGGAAAAGGCTGCTTTTAACCCTCTTCATTTAAATGAAACAAGCCCAGAAAGTTTCCTTACCGTGTCAAATCTTTTTTTTTAACTTTTCTTTTTTTTTAGTAGTTTACGTTTGACACAGTACTGTACTGTATTTGATTTTTGGGTTTGTTTTGTTTTTTTTCAGTCTCTGCTGCTGCCTGATTGTGTACGTCTGGTTCCAAATGAGGCGTGTGGTTGACCGGTGAGTTCCTAACTCTGGTGTTCCTAACTCTGAGGTTCTACTATAGGGCTTTCCAAAATTTTCCAGTGAACATTTTCACAGTGGGAAATAGTGTTTTCAACAAAATGAACATTGTCATGAAAAGTGTCAGCTTTCCTCAAAATACCCCATTTTTCATCACAACACCAAACCCCTGATATAGTTTGGACATAAACTAACATTAGTTTTATGCTGATTTTTTCCCAGAAGTTTTTGAACAAAAATTTGTTTTGGGAGTTTTCACATTTCTGAGGTAAAGTCAGTTTTCCACCAAAAATGTTGACAAAAATATTTTCCTTAGTTTTAATTGAAAATCTCAGGGAGGAAAAAAACATTTTCTGACCAACTCTAGTGAGAAGCCCAAGCCAAAGAAAGACCAAAGCAAAAAGAAAAAAGATCCCTCTGGGGGATGAGTCCAAAGTGGTTAGGGGAGGCACCAGGTTGAAGTGGAGGTCAATGCCGGATGTAGGGTCGGGACTGGGACAAGGGTAGTGATGGAATTGAGATCTGGGGATAGGCCAGGGTGAGAACTGAGATCATAGAATCATAGAAGATTAGGGTTGGAAGAGACCTCAGGAGTTCTCTAGTCCAACGCCCTGCTCAAAGCAGCTTCTACTCAAGTTTTATCATGTGCCCGTGGCTTGGGCGCTACTGCTGTTGTTTAGGCCATTTCTACACATCTATCCTGGATGTCAGGTGGCAGCTGTGCCCACCCCACAATAACAAGGTTTAACCCAGCCCACAACGGTGTGTTACATCTCCATGGATAGAGCCTGGGGTGAGCGCCAGGGGTTTGCATTATTGTGTGAAATGGGCCTGGTCTACACAGGTTTTAGAATAATAGACTCATAGAAGATCAGGGTTGGAAGAGACCTCAGGAGGGCATCTAGTCCAACCTCCTACTTGAAGCAGGACCAACCCCAACTAAATCATCCCAGCCAGGGCTTTGTCAAGTTTTGTACTGATTTAACTCCACTGGTTTAATTTCCCCATATTTACCAAAATATACTGTTCAGCATAGACACCTTTATACCAGTGTAACAACATCCATACTAGGGGGTCTACACAAAGTTAACAATATTGGTTTCTAAGTCAATGTAATTGTCTCACTCCAAAACCTGTCTGTCAACCAGGTCTTAGAGGATTCGGTGCAAAAATTGTTTTTCTTTGGCAGTGCAATGGGTTTCTGTGTGACAGTGCAGTCTCAGTGTGGTAGGTTAATGTGGCGTGTGCAAGTTCAGGTATATTAAAGAATCATAGAATCGTAAAAGATAAAGGGTTGGAAGGGACCTTAGGAGGTCATCTAGTCCAACGCCCTGCTCAAAGCAGGACCAATCCCCAACTAAATCATCCCAGCCAGGACTTTGTCAAGCCTGACCTTAAAAACTTCTAAGGAAGGAGATTCCACCACCTCCCTAGGTAACCCATTCCAGTGCTTCACCACCCTCCTAGTGAAATAGTGTTTCCTAATATCCAACCTAGACCTCCCCCACTGAAACTTGAGACCATTGCTCCTTGTTCTGTCATCTGCCACCACTGAGAACAGCCGAGCTCCATCCTCTTTGGAACCCCCTTTCAGGTAGTTGAAGGGTTGCTATCAAATCCCCCCTCACTCTTCTCTTCTGCAGACTAAATAAGCCCAGTTCTCTCAGCCTTTCCACGTAAGTCATGTGCCCCAGCCCCCAAATCATTTTTGTTGCCCTTCGCTGGACTCTCTCCAACTTATCCACATCCTTTCTGTAGTGGGGGGACCAAAACTGGACACAGTACTCCAGGTGTGGTCTCACCAGTGCCGAATAGAGGGGAAGAATCACATCCCTCGATCTGCTGGCAATGCTTCTACTAAAACAGCCCAATATGCCGTTGGCCTTCTTGGCAACAAGGGCACCCTGCGGACTCATATCCAGCTTCTCATCCACTGTAACCCCAGGTCCTTTTCTATAGAACTGCCGCTTAGCCACTCGGTCCCTAGTCTGTAGCGGTGTGGGGATTCTTCCGTCCTAAGTGCAGGACTCTGCACTTTTCCTTGTTGAACCTCATCAGATTTCTTTTGGCCCAATCCTCCAATTTGTCTAGGTTACTCTGCATCGTATCCCTACCCTCCAGCATATCTACCTCTCCGCCCATCTTAGTGTCATCTGCGAACTTGCTGAGGGTGCAATCCACACCATCCTCCAGATCATTAATAAAGATGTTGATCAAAACCGGCTCCAGGACCGACCTCTGGCGCACTCCTCTTCATACTGGCTGCCAAATAGACATCGAGCCGTTGATCACTATTCATTGAGCCCGACAATCTAGCCAGCTTTCTGGCAAGAATACTATGGGAGACCATATCAAAAGCTTTGCTAAAGTCAAGATAGATCACGTCCACCACTTTCCCCATATCCACAGAGCCAGTTATCTCATCATAGAAGGCAATCAGGTTATTCAGGCATGACTTGCCCTTGATGAATCCATGTTGACTGTTCCTGATCACCTTCCTCTCCTCCAAGTATTTCAAAATGGAGTCCTTCAAGACCTGCTCCATGATTTTGCCTGGGACTGAAGTGAGGCTGACCGGTCTGTAGTTCCCTGGGTTCTCCTTCTTCCCTTTTTAAAATATGGGCACTATATTTGCCTTTTTCCAATCGTCCGGGACCTCCCCGGATCACCACGAGTTTTCAAAGATAATGGCCAATGGCTCTGCAATCACATCAGCCAACTCCCTCAGCATTAGATCTGGACCCATGGACTTGTGCATGTCCAGCTTTTCTAAATAGTCCTTAACCTGTTCTTTCACCACTGAGGGCTGCTCACCTCCTCCCCATACTGTGTTGCCCAGGACAGCAGTCTGGGAGCTGCCCTTGTCTGTGAAGACCGAGCCAAAAAAAGCATTGAGTACTTCAGCTTTTTCCACATCATCTGTCACTAGGTTGCCTCCCCATTCAGTAAGGGTCCCACACTTTCCCTGACCTTCTTCTTGTTGCTAACATACCTGTAGAAACCCTTTTTGTTAAACTTCACATCCCTTGCTAGCTGCAACTCCAATTGTGTTTTGGCCTTCCTGATTACACCCCTGCATGCTTGAGCAATATTTTTATACTCCTCCCTAGTCATCTGTCCAAGTTTCCACTTCTTGTAAGCTTCCTTTTTGTGTTTAAGCTCACCAAAGATTTCACTTTTAAGCCAAGCTGGTCGCCTGTCATATTTGCTATTTTTTTATGCACATTGGGATGGTTTGTTCCTGTGACCTCAATAAGGATTCTTTAAAATACAGCCAGCTCTCCTGGACTCCTTTCCCCCTCATGTTATTCTCCCAGGGGATCTTGCCCATCAGCTCCCTGAGGTTGTCAAAGTCTGCTTTTCTGAAGTCCAGGGTCCGTATTTTGCTGCTCTCCTTTCTTCCCTGTGTCAGGATCCTGAACTCGACCATCTCATGGTCACTACTGCCTAGGTTGCCACCCACTTCTACCTCCCCTACTAATTCTTCCCAGTTTGTGAGCAGCAGGTCAAGAGGAGCACAGCCCCTCGTTGGTTCCTCCAGCACTTGTACCAGGAAGCTGTTCCCAACACTCTCCAAAAACTTCCTGGATTGTCTGTGCACCGCTGTATTGCTCTCCCAGCAGATGTCAGGGTGATTGAAGTCTCCCATGAGAACCAGGGCCTGTGATCTGGAAACTTCCGTTAGTTGCCAGAAGAAAGCCTCGTCCACCTCATCCCCCTGGTCCGGTGGTCTATAGCAGACTCCCACCATGACATCACCCTTGTTGCTCTCGCCTCTAAACTTAACCCAAAGACTCTCAACAGGCTTTTCTCCAGTTTCATACAGGAGCTCTGAGCAATCCTACCGTTCTCTTACGTACAATGCAGCTCCTCCACCTTTCTTCCCTGACACCTGCCTTACCACACATGACCAGGCATTATAGGAGTTGTAACAGGAACTTCTCTGCATAAGCAACTGTTCCTGTAATAAACACATATTTTTTTGCTCTAATATATTTATAATCTGTTGTCATCATGAATAGGTCGGAATATGAACAAGAGGCTGCTCGGCAGCTCTCCAACACCACTTTCTACAAGCCATTACCCTCTGATCCCACTGAGAGTTACCAAAAGAAACTACAGCATTTGCTCAAGAAACTCCCTGAAAAAGCACAAGAGCAAATCCGCACAGACACACCCCTGGAACCACGACCTGGGGTCTTCTATCTGCTACCTAAGATCCATAAACCTGGAAATCTTGGGCACCCCATCGTCTCAGGCATTGGCACCCTGACAGCAGGATTGTCTGGCTATGTAGACTCCCTCTTCAGGCCCTACGCTACCAGCACTCCCAGCTCTCTTCGAGACACCACTGACTACCTGAGGAAACTACAATCCATCGGTGATCTTCCAGAAAACACCATCCTGGCCACTATGGATGTAGAAGCTCTCCACACCAACATTCCACACAAAGATGGCCTACAAGCCGTCAGGAACAGTATCTCCAATAATGTCACGGCAAACCTGGTGGCTGAACTTTGTGACTTTGTCCTCACCCATAACTATTTCACATTTGGGGACAATGTATACCTTCAAATCAGCAGCACTGCGATGGGTACCCACATGGCCCCACAGTATGCCAACATTTTTATGTCTGACTTAGAACAACGCTTCCTCAGCTCTCGTCCCCTAACGCCCCTACTCTACTTGTGCTACATTGATGACATCTTCATCATCTGGACCCATGGAAAAGAAGCCCTTGAGGAATTCCACCATGATTTCAACAATTTCCATCCCACCATCAACCTCAACCTGGACCAGTCCACACAAGAGATCCACTTCCTGGGCACTACAGTGCTAATAAGCGATGGTCGCATAAACACCACCCTATACCGGAAACCTACTGACCGCTATTCCTACCTACATGCCTCCAGCTTTCACCCAGACCACACCACACGATCCATTGTCTACTGCCAAGCTCTACGATACAACCGCATTTGCTCCAACCCCTCAGACAGAGACAAACACCTACAAGATATCTATCAAGCATTCTTACAACTACAATATCCACCTGCTGAAGTGAAGAAACAGATTGACAGAGCCAGAAGAGTTCCCAGAAGTCACCTACTACAGGACAGGCCCAACAAAGAAAATAACAGAACGCCACTAGCCAACACCTTCAGCCCCCAACTAAAACCTCTCCAACGCATTATTAAGGATCTACAACCTAACCTGAAGGACGACCAATCACTCTCACAGATCTTGGGAGGCAGGCCAGTCCTTGCCTACAGACAGCCCCCCAACCTGAAGCAAATACTCACCAGCAACCGCACACCACACAACAGAACCACTAACCCAGGAACCTATCCCTGCAACAAAGCCCATTGCCAACTGTGCCCACATATCTATTCAGGGGACACCATCACAGGGCCTAATCACATCAGCCACACTATCAGAGGCTCATTCACCTGCACATCCACCAATGTGATATATGCCAACATGTGCC
This sequence comes from Chelonia mydas, assembly GCF_015237465.2. Taxonomy (NCBI): domain Eukaryota; kingdom Metazoa; phylum Chordata; order Testudines; family Cheloniidae; genus Chelonia; species Chelonia mydas. The sequence goes on along the minus strand of NC_057852.1, from coordinate 431,828 downwards.
AGCAATGCCCCTCTGCCATGTACATTGGCCAAACTGGACAGTCTCTACGTAAAAGAATAAATGGACACAAATCAGATGTCAAGAATTATAACATTCATAAACCAGTCGGAGAACACTTCAATCTCTCTGGTCACTCGATTTCTGATCTCAAAGTGACTATCCTTCAACAAAAAAACTTTGAAAACAGACTCCAACGAGAGACTGCTGAATTGGAATTAATTTGCAAATTGGATACAATTAACTTAGGCTTGAATAGAGACTGGGAGTGGTTGAGTTATTATACTAAGTGAAACTATTTCCCCTTGTTTATTCCTCCCCCCCTCCCCCAATGTTCCTCAGACGTTCTTGTTAACTCCTGGAAATGTGCTGGAAATGGCCCACCTTGATTATCACTTCAAAAGGTTTTCTCTCCTCCCACCCCACTCTCCTGCTGGTAATAGCTCATCTTAAGTGAGCACTCTCCTTACAATGTATATTTTTTCATGGTCTTTGTGTATATATAAAATCTCCTCACTGTACTTTCCACTTTATGCATCCGATGAAGTGAGCTGTAGCTCACGAAAGCTCATGCTCAAATAAATTGGTTAGTCTCTAAGGTGCCACAAGTCCTCCTGTTCTTTTTCTGATCGCATAGAACCTAACGTCTCATACAGTAGAGGGCAATAAATGTTTTACAGCCAGGCAGCCGCTCCCCTTCTACTGAACAAAGTCCCCTCTGAGCACAGAGATCTGGTAACAACTCAATTGCGTGTTGGTGGGGGAGGGAGTGAACACTTGTGTCTATGGGTGCAAAGTTTGCATCCTCACTTGCCTCTGAAGATTGGGCTGCAGAGATAGGAAAGCATTATTAGATCCCATCCTGTCCACCGCCCAGGGACTAGTGTGTGATTATTCCCTACTCTATTCTCCAGTGCTTTATCCAGTCTGAGGTGTCAATAGCCCAGGCCTCCGGCGAGAGCCTTCCCCAGCCCCAGAGCTCTTTTTGTTTGATAGATTCTTATATTCATGTTAAGGCCAGAGAATTTCACCCCATGACTGCTGCCTCCAGCTCAGTGACTTGTGGGTGAGCAGATCTTTTGGAAAGACTCCAAGTGATGGAAAATCCACCACACCCCTTGGGAAGTTGCTCTGATAGTTAAATACCCAAAATGATTACTTCCTGAGATTCTACCCACATTTTCCCTTATTGTCATTGCACTTACCCACATTACCCACCACACCCTAAATAAATTCCCCCTAAATAATTTCTTCTCCCTCCTTGGTGTTCGCACTTTTCAAGTATTTGCCGTATGTTCTCAAATCTCCCATGGGGTTTCTCTAGACTAGAGTTTGTTCCCCTATTTTAACTTCAATAAGTTTATTGCCCTTGAACTCAGGTTAACACACACAACTGTAAATGTTCATCTAGGCACTTCAGAAACATTTGTTGTAGGATACAGACCTTTATGGTTTACTCCAGAGTTCAGCCATGAATGTCTTCAAACTCACAGGAACATCACTGCAGTCCAGAAACCCTGAGTTAGGTGACTAGCTTCCTGTGCAATGAATGGGAGAGATGGGTGCTTGAGAGTGGGGTCCACAAAAGCCAGCATGCCAAGCAGGGAACCACACAAACTAGCTAATGCTGACAAGAGGGCTGTGTGCTCTGCCCCTCTCATACAGGTAGGAGACTAAGGTCTGGTCTACAGTACAAGTTTATGTCGGATTTAGCAGCATTAAATCCAAATTAACCCTGCACCCGTTCACACAACGAAGCCTTTTTTTCGACATAAAGGGCTCTTAAAACCGATTTCTGTACTCCTCCCCCACGAGGGGATTAGCGCTGAAATCGACATCGCCGTTTCAAATTAGGGTTAGTGTGGATGCAATTTGAAGGTATTGGCCTCCGGGAGCTATCCCACAGTGCACCACTGTGACCGCTCTGGACAGCACTCTGAACTCGGATGCACTGGCCAGGTGTACAGGAAAAGCCCCGGGAACTTTTGAATCTCATTTCCTGTTTGGCCAGGCGAGCTCATCCGCACAGGTGACCATGCAGTCCCAGAATCGAAAAAGAGCTCCAGCATGGACCGAACGGGAGGTACGGGATCTGATTGCTGTCTGGGGAGAGGAATCCGTGTTATCAGAACTACGTTCCAAAAGATGAAATGCCAAAACTTTGCAAAAAATCTCTAAGGCCACGAGGAACAGAGGCTACAGCAGGGACGCAACACAGTGCCGCGTGAAACTTAAGGAGCTCAGACAAGCGTACCAGAAAACCAAAGAATCAAACAGATGCTCTGGGACAGAGCCCCAGACATGCCGCTTCTACGCTGAGCTGCATGCAATTCTAGGGGGGGCTGCCACCGCTACCCCACCCCTGTCCGTGGATTCCGATGATGGGGTACTCTCCGCCATGCCTGAGGATTTTGCAGATGGGGAAGGTGAGGAGGAGGAGGAGGAGCTTGAGGAAAGCACACAGCACACTGTTCTCCCCGACAGCCAGGATCTTTTTCTCACCCTGACTGAAATACCCTCCCAACCCAACGAAGCAGGAGAAGGGACCTCTGGTGAATGTACCTTTTTAAATATAATACATGTTATAAAAGCAAGCGTTTTTTAATGATTAAGTAGCCCTGAGGACTTGGGATGCATTTGTGGCCAGTACAGCTACTGGAAAAGTCTGTTAACGTGTCTGGGGATGGAGCGGAAATCCTCCAGGGACATCTCCATGAAGCTCTCCTGGAGGTACTCTAAAAGCCTTTGCAGAAGGTTTCCGGGGAGAGCAGCCTTATTCCGTCCTCCATGGTAGGACACTTTACCATGCCATGCTAGTAGCAAGTAATCTGGTATCATTGCATGACAAAGCCTGGCAGTGTATGGTCCCGGTGTTTCCTGGCATTCAAGCAACATCGGTTCTTTATCTCTCTGTGTTATCCTCAGGAGAGTGATATCATTCATGGTCACCTGGTTGAAATAGGGGAATTTGATTAAGGGGACATTCAGAGGTGCCCGTTCCTACTGGACTGTTTGCCTGTGGCTGAAAAGAAATCCTCCCTGCAGTTAGCCACGCGGTGGGGGGGGGGGGCATTGGAGCTGAGCTGTTCACGTTTGGCTAGCAGGGATCTTCCCTGATACCAGCCAGGTGGTGGGGGGAGGGGAAAAGCAATCATCCCAGAGAATTGGATTGGGGGAGGGGGTTAGTTTGGTTTCTGCTGCTGCACGTTAACAGGAAAACCGCAGCACTAAATGGCCAACTCAAATGGGCTTTGCTTGGTACGGGAGAGGAGGGTGCTGCTGTTATGAAGGTTGCAGAAGCCGAAAGACTGTGGCTTACCATAGCCACCTGCAAGCCGAATTCTGTTGCCCGGCCCTGTGTGTGTGATCTCGAACACCAAAGCCTCAGGCACTCAATATAAGATGCAAAATGTGACCTTGTACCAAAATCACATGTGCTATGTAATGTGAATAGTGTTGTTCACCGTGAAAGAGTAGAGCCATTGTTCTGTAAAATGTGTCTTTTTAAATACTTCACTCCCTTTTTTTCCCTCCAGCAGCTGCAAATGTTTCAAGCCTCCCTCCTCCGTCCCAGAGGCTATCTCAGATAAGGCGGTGAAAAAAACGCAGGTGCGATGACATGTTCTCTGAGCTCATGCAGTCGTCCGGCACTGACAGAGCTGTGTGGAGGGACACAGTAGCAGAGTACAGGACGGTGGCCGATGAACGTGAGGAGAGGTGGCGGCAGAAAGATCAGAGGAGGCAGGAGGCAACGCTGGGGCTACTGCGGGATCAAACGGACATGCCCCGGCGTCTGGTGGAGGTTCATGAACGGCAGCAGGATCACAGATTGCCGCTGCAGCCCCTGCTTAACCGCCCTCCCTCCTCCCCAGGTTCCATCGCCTCCTCACCCAGATGCCCGAGAACATGGAGGGGAGGCTCCGGGCACCCAACCACTCCACCCCAAGCAACAGAAGGCTGTCATTCAAGAAGTTTTAAAGTGTCCTTTTCCTACCCTCCTCCCACACCCCACCCGGGCTACCTTGTGAGTTATCTCCCTATTTTTATAATCAATTAATAAAGAATACATGTTTTTAAACGATAGTGACTTTATTTCCTTTGCAAGGAAGCTGTGATCGAAGAGGGGAGGGCAGGTGGCTTACAGGGAATTTAGAGGCGACCAAGGGGGCGGGTTTTCATCAAGGAGAAACAAACAGAAGTGTCAGATGGCACCCTGGCCAGTCAGGAAATTGGTTTTCAAAGCTTCTCTGATGCGCAGCACTTCCTGCTCTGCTCTTCTAACCGCCCTGGTGTCTGGCTGTGTGTATTCAGCGGCCAGGCGATTTGCCTCAACCTCCCACCCCACCACAAACATCTCCCCCCTTACTCTCACAGAGATTGTGGAGCACACAGCAAGCAGCAATAACAATGGGAATATTGGTTTCGCTGAGGTCTGAGCGAGTCAGTAAACTGCACCAGCAACCCTTTAAATGTCCAAATGCACATTCTGCCACCATTCTGCACTTGCTCAGCCTGTAGTTGAACAGCTCCTGACTACTGTCCAGGCTGCCTGTGTACGGCTTCATGAGCCAAGGCGTTAAGGGGTAGGCTGGGTCCCCAAGGATAACTATAGGCATTTCAACATCCCCAACGGTTATTTTCTGGTCTGGGAAGTAAATCCCTTCCTGCAGCCATTTAAACAGACCAGAGTTCCTGAAGACGCGAGCGTCGTGTAACTTTCCTGGCCATCCCACGTTGATGTTGGTGAAACGTCCGTTGTGATCCACCAGTGCTTGCAGCACCATTGACAAGTACCCCTTGCGGTTTAAGTACTGGCTGCCCTGGTAGTCCAGTCCCAAGATAGGGATATGCGTTCTGTCTGTCGCCCCACCACAGTTAGGGAATCCCATTGCAGCAAAGCCATCCACTATGACCTGCACATTTCCCAGGGTCACTACCTTTGATAGCAGCAGCTCAGTGATTGCGTTGACTACTTGCATCACAGCAGCCCCCACAGTAGATTTGCCCACTCCAAATTGATTCCTGACTGACCGGTAGCTGTATGGCGTTGCAAGCTTCCACAGGGCTATCGCCACTCGCTTGTGAACTGTGAGGGCTGCTCTCCTCTTGGTATTCTTGTGCCTCAGGGCCGGGGAAAGTAAGTCACAAAGTTCCATGAAAGTGCCCTTACGCATGCGAAACTTTCGGAACCACTGGGAATCATCCCAGACCTGCAACACTATGGGGTCCCACCAGTCTGTGCTTGTTTCCCCAGCCCAGAATCGGCGTTCCACCGCATGAACCTGCCCCATTAACACCCTGATCTCCAAATTGCGGGGAAACATGGTTTTAGAAAAAAGTGTGTTCATGTCCTCATCACCGTGCTGCCGTCGCCTCCTCGCCTGGTTTTTCAGGTGCTGGTTCTGCATAAACTGCACAACGATGCACGAGATGTTTACAATGGTCATAACTGCTGCGGAGAACTGAACGGGCGCCATGCTTTCTGTGCTATGGCGTCTGCTCCTGCTTGGGCAATCCAGGGAAAAGGGCGCGGAACGATTGTCTGCCGTTGCTCTGGCGGAGGGAGGGGCGACTGACAACATGATTTACTGGGTTGGCTTACAGGGAATTAAAATCAACAAAGGGGGTGGCTTTGCGAGAAACAGAATGGCCCCCTCAAGGATAGAACTCAAAACCTCAAGGATAGAACTCAAAACTGGGTTTAGCAGGCTGTTGATTTCACAGAGGGAGGGAGGAGAAAATGAATACAAAACAAATTGGTCTATTTCTTGTCTTTTTTCCATTTCAACTATCTTTATACATCTTGCTGGCAGCAGACTGTGCAGTACGACCGCTCGCCATCGTCAGGGTGCTCGGCAGAAGACTGTGCAGTATGACTCCTGGTGTCAAGGTTCCTTCCCCTCTCTGTACTCTAGGGTACAGATGTGGGGACCTGCATGAAAACCTCCTAAGTTTACTTTTACCAGCTTAGGCTAAAACTTTTCCAAGGTACAAACTATTTTACCTTTTGCCCTGGACTTTTGCTGCCACCATCAAACGTCTAACCGGGTTTATTATTGGGAAAGAGTCGTTTGGAAACATCTTTCCCCCCAAAATCCTCATCAAAACCTTGCACCCCCCTTCCCGGGGAAGGTTTGATAAAAATCCTCACCAATTTGCATTGGTGACCACACACCCAAACCCTTGGATCTTAAGAACAAAGAAAAAGCATTCAGTTTCTTACAAGAAGAATTTTAATAGAAGTAAAAAGTAAATGAGAATCACCTCTGTAAAATCAGGATGGTAAATACCTTACAGGGTAATTAGATTCAGAACATAGAGAATTCCTCTAGGCAAAACCTTAAGTTACAAAAAGACACAAAGACAGGAATATCCATTCCATTTAGCACAGCTTATTTTCTCAGCCATTTAAAGAAACCATAATCTAATGCATATCTAGCTAGATTACTTACTAAATTCTAAGACTCCATTCCTGTTCTGTCCCAGGCAAAAGCATCACACACACACACACAGAGGCTTTGTTTCTCCCTCTCCTTAGCTTTTGAAAGTATCTTGTCTCCTCATTGGTCATTTTGGTCAGGTGCCAGCAAGGTTATCCTAGCTTCTTAACCCTTTACAGGTGAAAGGGTTTTTCCTCTGGCCAGGAGGGATTTTAAAGGTGTTTACCCTTCCCTTTATATTTATGTCATGGGTTCAAAAGGGAGCTAGATAGATTCATGGCGACTCGGTCCATCAATGGCTATTAGCCAGGATGGGCAGGGATGGTGTCCCTAGCCTGTGTTTGCCAGAAGCTGGGATTGGGTGACAGGGGTTGGATCACTTGATGATTCCCTGTTCTGTTCATTCACACTGGGGCACCTGGCACTGGCCACTGTCGGCAGACGGATACTGGGCTGGATGGACCTTTGGTCTGACCCAGTCTGGCCGCTCTTATGTTCTTATAACTGGTGTGGAGAAGGTGAATTGGGAAGTGTTGTTTACCCCTTCACATAACACAAGGACCAGGGGATACTGGGCTAGATGGACTTTTGGTCTAACCCAGTTTGCCCGTTCTTATGTTCTTATCCACTCGCTCGTCTCAACCATGCAGCTAGACCTATCAGTGGGAATGTCTTCAAGTCACTGCCATCCCAGTCACACTGGAATTGACACCTCAGGGAGAAAATGCCCTATATCCCTTAAACCCTAAGTCAGCCAGTTCCCCCACCCTGGAGCCAGATCAGAGCTAGCAACCCCTGAAGGGCAAACTCTCCATGTCCCCACCCCTCTGAGCCAGGCGGTCCCCTCTCCCTGCAGCCTGATAAGAGCTAGCAGCCACTAGAAGGGAAAGGGCCCATGTCCCATTCCCCTCACCCCCTGAGCCAGCTAGTTCTCCATCTCAGAAAACTCTGAAAAGCTCAGGGTGTGATATACATCTTGTGGGGAGTAGTAGTTAGGGACATCTTATGTTATTTTCTCTAAGTAATTTTTCTCTCCTTGCACTGGTCTGATCTCTTCTCTTTCCCCCACCCAGATGCAAATACTCACTTTGTCTAATCTAATCTATCTCCCATTCTCTCTGTCTCTCTCTCTGCAGTGGAGGTGACTCTGGATCTTAAAACAGCCTACCCTGAGCTTGTCATGTCCAGGGACTGAAGGAGTGTGCATCTGGGTGACGAGCGGCATAAAGTGCCCGACTACTATGAGAGATTTGGCACCGATCCCTGCGTCCTGGCCCCTGAAGGGTTCTCATCTGGGAGCTTTTACTGGGAAGTGGAGGTGGGGGATGCTGGCTGCTGGGCTGTAGGGTGGCCAGGGAGTCTGTGAAGCGGAAGGGACGTCTCAGACTCACACCTGAGCAAGGCTTCTGGACCATGGAGATGCGAATGTGCAAATACTGGGGTCTCAATACCTCTCTGGCCCGTGTGTACTGCAGGAGGCTTCGCAGGGTTAGGATTTGCCTGGACCTCAGGGAGGGGCAGGTGGCCTTTTACAATGCCGACACCTCGGCCCATCTCTACACCTTCACCGCCTCCTTCATGGAGGAAATCTTTCCCTTCTTCTACACCAAGGACAAGAAGACTCCACCGGTCATTAATAGGTCCAAGACTGAGGGATGGATTCCTCTGACTGAACTAGTCCATCCCCCATCATTTGACTTGCACGTGCCTTCCCCTGCACAGCACAGACTGATCCTGAGCTCCTCACTTGCATCTGTGTTGCAGCCAAACATCCTGTTTTAACAACTTCGAAATGCTGCATTTGGAATTTTCCTGACTGAAAGTTTGTCAGCTTGAGTGGAGTGAAACGTTTCAATTTTTCATTGTGAAGTTTTCATTTTAAATTTTTTAAAGTGCGAATCAGAAGAAAATATTTGGATTTTATCAGATGAAACATTTTGATTGAACTCAACCATTTTTTTAATGTTGTTTTGCAAGAAATTTCAATTTTAAAAAAAATCATTCCTATTTGGAGTGAAAATAAACTTAGAAATTGCAGAATTTCCCATGAAATGGAAATTCCAGTTCTCACTTATAGAGTACGAGCTTCTTCTGGTTTCTAAGGCTTTAGGGATCACATTTTTAAACCATTGAGAGGAACAGAAATCTTATATTTTTTTAAATGAGGGGTGAGATTCTTTTGTCATCACAGGACCCTGGGAGCTGGGGTTTTAAGGAAAACAGCAAATATCACAAGACTTGCCATGTAATCGCCAGACTTGGCTCAGAAATCAGAAGGTGAATGGAAAGAACTCAATTTTATTATTTATATAACATTATTTTTAAAATGCAAAATCTCATGGTTTTAAACCAATCTCATGATTTTGGGGTGGGGTGGGTGTGTCCGACATAGGGGTGCCAACCCTCCATGACTGTCCGTGAGTCTCCAGGAATTAAAGATTCATCTTTAATGAAAAATTATGTTACGTGATGAAACCTCCAGAAATTGGGGTTGCCAACTTTCTAATTGCAAAAAACTGAACACCTCTGCCCCGCCCCTGCCCCTGAGGCCCTGCCCCTTCCCCGAGGCCTCGCCCCTCACTCCCTCCATCCCCCCTCCCTGCGTCGCTCGCTCTCCCCCGCCACACTTGCTCACTCACTCATTTTCACTGCAAGCCCAAGCGAGCACCAGGAAAAGGCTGGGAGCTGCAACAATTTGAATGTGGGAGATGGAATGTGTGATTCAAATACCCTTCACCTCACCAGGGAGAGATTTTAAACAGTACTGTGAAATTAATTCCCCCCTCCCCCCCACAAAAGAGTCCCACTCGCTCCCCATGAGCGAAACTAAAGAGACTACTTCAGAAGCTTGATTTTTCTTGCGGTCCCCCAACTGTCCTGGCAGGGGATCCAGTCATGCTGCAGCCACTGCCTGACATCCATCCTCCATCCCTCCAGTGGCGGATTTACAGTTAGTGGGGCCCTGTGCTCAGCTTCATTTTTGCCCCCACGGGGGGAGCATTCTCTCTTATCTCCTCCACCCCCTGTTTTTCATTCTTTTTTTCTCCATTCTCCTCCTGGGCTCAGGGTGGGGGTGCGGGGTCAGGGAGGGAGTTAGCGTGTGGGAGGGGGCTCAGGGTGGGGGTGCGGCGTCTGGGCAGGAGTTAGGGACTTAGGGTGTGGGAGGGGGCACAGGGCTGGGGCAGGCCGGGGGATGAATGCACTATAAGGTGGGTAGAAAGTTGGCTAGATTGTCGGGCTCAACGGGTAGTGATCAATGGCTCCATGTCTAGTTGGCAGCCGGTGTCAAGTGGAGTGCCCCAGGGGTCGGTCCTGGGGCCGGTTTTGTTCAATATCTTCATAAATGATCTGGAGGATGGTGTGGATTGCACTCTCAGCAAATTTGCGGATGATACTAAACTAGGAGGAGTGGTAGATACGCTGGAGGGCAGGGATAGGATACAGAAGGACCTAGACAAATTGGAGGATTGGGCCAAAAGAAACCTGATGAGGTTCAAAAGGATAAGTGCAGGGTCCTGCACTTAGGACGGAAGAATCCAATGCACCGCTACAGACGAGGGACCGAATGGCTAGGCAGCAGTTCTGCGGAAAAGGACCTAGGGGTGACAGTGGACGAGAAGCTGGATATGAGTCAGCAGTGTGCCCTTGTTGCCAAGAAGGCCAATGGCATTTTGGGATGTATAAGTAGGGGCATAGCGAGCAGATCGAGGGACGTGATCGTTCCCCTCTATTCGACATTGGTGAGGCCTCATCTGGAGTACTGTGTCCAGTTTTGGGCCCCACACTACAAGAAGGATGTGGATAAATTGGAGAGAGTCCAGCGAAGGGCAACAAAAATGATTAGGGGTCTAGAACACATGACTTATGAGGAGAGGCTGAGGGAGCTGGGATTGTTTAGTCTGCAGAAGAGAAGAATGAGGGGGGATTTGATAGCTGCTTTCAACTACCTGAAAGGGGGTTCCAAAGAGGATGGCTCTAGACTGTTCTCAATGGTAGCAGATGACAGAACGAGGAGTAATGGTCTCAAGTTGCAATGGGGGAGGTTTAGATTGGATATTAGGAAAAACTTTTTCACTAGGAGGGTGGTGAAACACTGGAATGCGTTGCCTAGGGAGGTGGTGGAATCTCCTTCCTTGGAGGTTTTTAAGGTCGGGCTTGACAAGGCCCTGGCTGGGATGATTTGACTGGGACTTGGTCCTGCTTCGAGCAGGGGGTTGGACTAGATGACCTTCTGAGGTCCATTCCAACCCTGATATTCTATGATTCTATGATTCTATGCAGAGCTCTTACCTGGGGCAGCGTGGCACCGCCCCCATGGCCGCTATTCTGGGAGCTGCAGGGGCTTTATGGGCTGCAGGGCCCTGGGGTGCAGCTCTAAAGCCCCTTTCTGAACGCGGCCCTGCGAACGTGGGCAGAGGACTCAGGAGGAGCAGGGGCAGCCGCGCAGCCAGAGAGAAGCGGCGGTTTCCCCTTCCAAGCGCCGCGTCTCTCCGGCTGGTGTAGTGTAGGACAGTGGTTCTCAGAGCCGGTCCACCGCTTGTTCAGGGAAAGCCCCTGGTGGGCCGGGCCGGTTTGTTTACCTGCCGCGTCCGCAGGTTCGGCCGATCGCGTCTCCCACTGGCCGCGGTTCACTGCTCCAGGCCAATGGGGGCTGTGGGAAGCGGCGCGGGCCGAGGGACGTACTGGTGGCCGCTTCCCGCAGCCCCCATTGGCCTGTAGCTGTAGACTAACAAATTTACTTGAGTATAAGCTTTCGTGAGCTACAGCCCACTTCACTGCATGCATCCGATGAAGTGAGCTGTAGCTCACGAAAGCTTATGCTCAAGTAAATTTGTGAGTCTCTAAGGTGCCACAAGGACTCCTGTTCTCTCTGTAGCAGTTACTGATACATGTAGATTGTAAGAAACAGCTTTTGTGAAAAGATGCTACTTTATTTGTACATGCTGGAAAACTGTTATCATATTTCAATCTTCCGTCATAGGTCATGTGTTCTAGACCTTACATTTTCCCAAACTTTATAAGTGCACTCTCGATGCCATTATTTCAATCATTAAGATTTTGAATAGAAACATGTCCAGAACTGATCCCTGGAGAACCCCACTCGTTATGCCCATCTCATTTATCGTTATGTCCATCTAGGTTTCCTTTCCATAGTTTGTTTATGAGAAGGTCAAGGGAGACAGGATCAAAAGCCTTACTAAAGGCAAGATAGACCACATCTACTGCTTGTAGTCTTGTTACACTGCTAAAGAAAGCGATCCGGTTGGTTTTACATGTGAGACTGCTTGAAATACTGTTTTTAGCAAAGTCGGACCTCTTGCTGCTGCAAACTCTCGGAATGTGCTACCCGTAACACTGCACTGGGATGAAGCTGATTCCGACAGACAGCAGTCTCTCACACTGCTGGTAGGTGACACTGCTGCCTGTAGGAATCAGATCCATCCGATGGCCCTTTTTTTAGCAAAATTGGACCTCTCCAGGCTGCGGGAAGCACAGTCCTGCAGGTAGCATTTTCACACATACACACGTGTATGACACTGAAAACTATAGGGGTGTGCTCCCTGTAACACTGCATCAGCTACATCAGATGGCGCTCTGTGCACTGGAGAGCTGATTCCCTAGATGACCAGCAGGAGGCGCTGTGCTGGCGAGTCTCGACCTCGCTACAGTGCAATTGGATTAGAGGAGCTTTTGTGGCAAGAACCACCAGTAGAGCAATGTATGTGTACTGTTTCTAGCCTCAGATACAAACGTTACATGCATACAGGCTGGATAAACACAGTCAATAGGTCTTAAGTTTTGCAGTGATACCCCACGTCAGCCATCTTGCATAAAGTATATATTAGCTATGTCATATCCATATCATAAGAATATTTTCATAAAGAATGTAGAGCAGGGATCGGCAACCTTTGGCACGCGGCTCGCCAGGGTAAGCCCCCTGGCGCGCTGGGCCAGTTTGTTTATCTGCCGCGTCCACAGGTTCGGCCGATCGTGGCTCCCACTGGCCGCGGTTCACCGCTGCAGGCAATGGAGGCTGCGGGAAGCGGCGTGGGGCAAGGGATGTGCCGATCCCTGATGTAGAGTATAACGTCACACCCCACATGTATGTTGCCGATCCCTGATGTAGAGTATAACGTCATACCCCACATGTATGTTTGCTGATCTGCAAATACTAAAGGACCATACACCCTTGGGTGCAAACGCTCATGACAATCGTGCAGAGCCATGCAAGCTCCAGGATTCTGTGTGAGGTGGCAGACAGTGAGGAGGGCCAGGCAGGTTAGTGGGTTTAGAAAAAAAGGTGTAAACATTATATATACGTTTATGTACGGGATACACATAAAATTAGTGGGTGGTTAACAAGGCATTATAAGAAGTTTGATCCCATGGCCACAACCACCCCGTCTGACCTGTTTGGTACCAAGCATACGCTGCCAAACCAAAGCTTCCCAAAATACAGCAGGTGGACAGTGGGATAACTATTCATGGTGCACCTCGCTCTGAATCTATACAAGTGCTTCTGGTGAGTACCCTGACTGCTGAGGCAGGGAGTCCAGGAGGCCGCCACACAAGTGACATAGTAACCGTAGTGACTCTATGCTGACATAACTTGAGTTAGCCCACACTTAAAGTGTAGATATGGCCTTAGGTATATGAAATGTTTGGGAGAGGGAACAGGACCAGTATGAGGGTAGACAAAGGTGGTTAGGCTCAAGGCGTTGGAACTGACCTTACTCCACCCTACAGGCTCAGGAATAAAGAGGCACCAAAAATATCATTTATTTATTACAATGTCTTTACTCGAGGGTGTATAACTCATGATTTTAGAATTCTTGGGGTTGTAAAGGTATCTTGGGGTTGTAGATGTGTGTTCATTATATTTTGAAAGGAAAAACTATGAATGGGTTGAACAAAGAATTCGATCAGTCCCTCAGGTTAAGTACATTGGCTATTAGCCAAGTTAATCAGGGGTGCAGGCCCATGCTCTGCATGTCCCTAAACCGTCCTTTGACTGCCAGATGCTGGGAGTGGACAATGGGATGGTTCAATGAGTCATTGCCTGGTCTGATCATTCCCTTAGAAGCGCCTGGTATTGGCCACTGTCACAAGACAGGATACGAGATTAGGCGGACTATTGGTCTGACCACCAGTATTTACACCATTGGTGGATTGACTCAAAACAAAGTTTTGACGATAGGCCAGAAATTCAGTCAGAGTGGAAGTCAGATGATCCAACAGAATAAACATCCGCTTTAAAAATTAGAAGAAAAAATTAGAATTAAAAATCCAGGGAATTCAGGGAATCCCAGCAGCAGATAAGACAACTTGGGAAACTGCTCGGAGAGTCTATGCAAAATCAGATACAGTAATAAGGGATTCTTTGTTTCTGAGGAGGCATATGTAAAATGTTTCACTGAATTAAGTCTCGGGGATTATCTGCCCTGGCAAGTTATAGCGCTCTAACTTGCTGCCTCCGGGGTGTGAAAAATCCCCCCCGCCCCGAGTGCAGCAAGTTTGAGCGCTTTAAAGCGCTAGTGTGGACAGGCTCGGCCCCCAGCGCTCGTCGAGGTGATGACCAGGAGCACGGGCACCCGCGACAGGGCTTTGAACTTTGTGGTGTAGACGCAGCCTCAGCAGGTTCGAGCAAAGCGGCGCTGCAGTGAGGAGGCAGAGGGCTGCCTGTGCCTTTAAGAACCCCCCCTCCCCCCGCCCCCAGGAAGCCCATGCTGAGAGGTGCTGTCTGTGGGAGGGGAAATAAAAAAAGCCCCTTTGCCCCCACCATTTTGGCAAACCAGGAGGGTCTCAGTCCCGCTGGGATAACTGCGACCCCCGTGCCCTGCCTGTGCCGGGCTTTGCCCTCTGCCAGCGCCTCGCCCCGAGCTTCTCTCCTGCTCCCCACCGCCATCCCTCATTTTCCCTTTAGCCCCTCTGCTAATGCTGCCTCCAGCTGCTGGGCCCCCCGACCAGTCACTTTCCGCCCCCTGCTCAGACCCTGGCCGCCCCGCTGCTCCGATTCGCCCCCTTGGCCCCTTTCTAACCCCTGTCAAAGGCAGCCGGCAGACTGCTGGGGGGTTAAGGGCAGGGTGAAGGGCAGTGGCTTCAGCAGATGAACTGAGCATGCTCAGTACACCATCGCCAGCCCGCTCCCACCCTGAGCAGTACCCCACACTGCACCTGCTGCCCGGCCGCCCTGTGTCCTCGGCCCGCGCCTGCGGCGCTCCCGCCACCCGCACCACCCGCCTGCCCCCTGCGGCTGCGGGTGAGCCTCCCTCCCTGCCCCTGCCCAGCACGCCCCCCACACTGGGGGGGGGGGTCTGTGCCGGCGCTGAGCTGCCCGAGTGCCCGGCCCTGGGACCCCCTGTTGCTGGGGGCCCCGTGCCAGGGCACCCTGTGTTGGCTGGCAGTCCGCCCTGGGGCAGCAGGGCCCCCAGGCTGGATTGGAAGGTATCAAACGCTGGGTAACCGAACGCTTCCCTTGGTCGGCTGTTCCCACGGTCAAACACCCGCAGTGTTACAATGTTGTCTCTCATTTCTTCCAGCCACTGGTGTCTGTTCCGATGGTCTCTGCCGGACGAAAGAGCCTTTTCATACCCGGGAGTCTCTCCCTCTGGAGGCATTTATGCTCTGTAATCAAGTCCCCTCTGATCTGCTTTTGGAGAAATTCAGTAGATTCAGCTCTGTACGTCTCTCGATGTCAGAAATTTCCTCCAGCCCTTGGATCGTAATTGTGGCTCTTTTCTTCACCCTCCCCAATTTTCAAAGGGCTGTTTAAACCATGGACACAGCTTTCTAGTGTCCCCTCCCTGGTCCTGCTCCCTACCCCACCTGTTCCCGCAGCCAAGGGTCGCATTGGCCTTGTTTGCCCCCAAAAGACGGTCAAACTATTCTTGGGATCTAAAAGATCAGGGAGCTCTGGGGCTGCTGCTGAGGGAGGGGAGACACTGCTGCCATCTAGTAGATACTGTGGAGAATGCAGCCAAGAAAGCTGAGAGTCAGGACTCCTGACACAGGTCTACCAGCCAGGACCCAGCAAGGGGAGCCCTCCAGCCGGCCTGTGTCGGTGCTGCTCTCTGTCAGGACCACACTCCTGCCTGCAACTGGGGCTGCACTGCTCCGCTGGCCCAGGCAGGTAACAGCTCAGTGTGAAGGAGCTGATCTGGAGATACCCCTCCAGACCTGATCCAAATCCAACAGTACTAAATCAGTATGGAACATTAATGGAAACACTGACATGAAAACAATTTCATCAGGTAAACTTATCATAAAGGACAAAACAATTTCATCCCCAACTCATTGTTACCATATGTAGGAACCATATGTAGGAAGTCAACGAATGGCTACGCAGGTGGTGTCGGAGAGAAGGCTTTGGATTCTTTGACCATGGGATGGTGTTCCATGAAGGAGGAGTGCTGGGCAGAGACGGGCTCCATCTTACGAAGAGAGGGAAGAGCATCTTTGCCAGCAGGCTGGCTAACCTAGTGAGGAGGGCTTTAAACTAGGTTCACCGGGGGACGGAGACCAAAGCCCTGAGGTAAGTGGGAAAGCGGGATTCCGGGAGGAAGCACAGGCAGGAATGTCTGTGAGGGGAGGGCTCCTGCCTCATACTGGGAATGAGGGGCGATCAACAGGTTATCTCAAGTGCTTATATACAAATGCACAAAGCCTTGGAAACAAGCAGGGAGAACTGGAGGTCCTGGTGATGTCAAGGAACTATGACGTGATTGGAGTAACAGAGACTTGGTGGGATAACTCACATGACTGGAGTACAGTCATGGATGGTTATAAACTGTTTAGGAAGGACAGGCAGGGCAGAAAAGGTGGGGGAGTAGCACTGTATGTAAGGGAGCAGTATGACTGCTCAGAGCTCCGGTACGAAACTGTGGAAAAACCTGAGTGTCTCTGGATTAAGTTTAGAAGTGTGTGCAACAAGAGTGATGTTGTGGTGGGAGTCTGCTATAGACCACCGGACCAGGGGGATGAGGTGGATGAGGCTTTCTTCCGGCAACTCACGGAAGCTACTAGATCGCATGCCCTGATTCTCATGGGTGACTTTAATTTTCCTGATATCTGCTGGGAGAGCAATACAGCGGTGCATAGACAATCCAGGAAGTTTTTGGAAAGCGTAGGGGACAATTTCCTGGTGCAAGTGCTAGGGGAGCCAACTAGGGGGGGCGCTTTTCTTGACCTGCTGCTCACAAACCAGGTAGAATTAGTGGGGGAAGCAAAAGTGGATGGGAATCTGGGAGGCAGTGACCATGAGTTGGTTGAGTTCAGGATCCTGACGCAGGGAAGGAAGGTAAGCAGCAGGATACGGACCCTGGACTTCAGGAAAGCAGACTTCGACTCCCTCAGGGAACAGATGGCCAGGATCCCCTGGGGGACTAACATGAAGGGGAAGGGAGTCCAGGAGAGCTGGCTTTATTTCAAGGAATCCCTGTTGAGGTTACAGGGACAAACCATCCCGATGAGTCGAAAGAATAGTAAATATGGCAGGCGACCAGCTTGGCTTAATGGTGAAATCCTAGCGGATCTTAAACATAAAAAAGAAGCTTACAAGAAGTGGAAGGTTGGACATATGACCAGGGAAGAGTATAAAAATATTGCTCGGGCATGTAGGAAAGATATCAGGAGGGCCAAATCGCACCTGGAGCTGCAGCTAGCAAGAGATGTCAAGAGTAACAAGAAGGGTTTCTTCAGGTATGTTGGCAACAAGAAGAAAGCCAAGGAAAGTGTGGGCCCCTTACTGAATGAGGGAGGCAACCTAGTGACAGAGGATGTGGAAAAAGCTAATGTACTCAATGCTTTTTTTGCCTCTGTTTTCACTAACAAGGTCAGCTCCCAGACTGCTGCGCTGGGCATCACAAAATGGGGAAGAGATGGCCAGCCCTCTGTAGAGATAGAGGTGGTTAGGGACTATTTAGAAAAGCTGGACGTGCACAAGTCCATGGGGCCGGACGAATTGCATCCGAGAGTGCTGAAGGAATTGGCGGCTGTGATTGCAGAGCCCTTGGCCATTATCTTTGAAAACTCGTGGCGAACGGGGGAAGTCCCGGATGACTGGAAAAAGGCTAATGTAGTGCCCATCTTTAAAAAAGGGAAGAAGGAGGATCCTGGGAACTACAGGCCAGTCAGCCTCACCTCAGTCCCTGGAAAAATCATGGAGCAGGTCCTCAAAGAATCAATCCTGAAGCACTTAGAGGAGAGGAAAGTGATCAGGAACAGTCAGCATGGATTCACCAAGGAAAGGTCATGCCTGACTAATCTAATCGCCTTTTATGATGAGATTACTGGTTCTGTGGATGAAGGGAAAGCAGTGGATGTATTGTTTCTTGACTTTAGCAAAGCTTTTGACACGGTCTCCCACAGCATTCTTGTCAGCAAGTTAAGGAAGTATGGGCTGGATGAATGCACTATAAGGTGGGTAGAAAGCTGGCTAGATTGTCGGGCTCAACGGGTAGTGATCAATGGCTCCATGTCTAGTTGGCAGCCGGTGTCAAGTGGAGTGCCCCAGGGGTCGGTCCTGGGGCCGGTTTTGTTCAATATCTTCATAAATGATCTGGAGGATGGTGTGGATTGCACTCTCAGCAAATTTGCGGATGATACTAAACTGGGAGGAGTGGTAGATACGCTGGAAGGGAGGGATAGGATACAGAAGGACCTAGACAAATTGGAGGATTGGGCCAAAAGAAATCTGATGAGGTTCAATAAGGATAAGTGCAGGGTCCTGCACTTAGGACGGAAGAACCCAATGCACCGCTACAGACTAGGGACCGAATGGCTAGGCAGCAGTTCTGCGGAAAAGGACCTAGGGGTGACAGTGGACGAGAAGCTGGATATGAGTCAGCAGTGTGCCCTTGTTGCCAAGAAGGCCAATGGCATTTTGGGATGTATAAGTAGGGGCATAGCGAGCAGATCGAGGGACGTGATCGTTCCCCTCTATTCGACACTGGTGAGGCCTCATCTGGAGTACTGTGTCCAGTTTTGGGCCCCACACTACAAGAAGGATGTGGATAAATTGGAAAGAGTCCAGCGAAGGGCAACAAAAATGATTAGGGGTCTAGAGCACATGACTTATGAAGAGAGGCTGAGGGAGCTGGGATTGTTTAGTCTGCAGAAGAGAAGAATGAGGGGGGATTTGATAGCTGCTTTCAACTACCTGAAAGGGGGTTCCAAAGAGGATGGCTCTAGACTGTTCTCAATGGTAGCAGATGACAGAACGAGGAGTAATGGTCTCAAGTTGCAATGGGGGAGGTTTAGATTGGATATTAGGAAAAACTTTTTCACTAAGAGGGTGGTGAAACACTGGAATGCGTTACCTAGGGAGGTGGTAGAATCTCCTTCCTTACAGGTTTTTAAGGTCAGGCTTGACAAAGCCCTGGCTGGGATGATTTAACTGGGACTTGGTCCTGCTTTGAGCAGGGGGTTGGACTAGATGACCTTCTGGGGTCCCTTCCAACCCTGATATTCTATGATTCTATGATTCTAACAGGAGACTATGGCTGATAAGGGGGTCTCTCCACCTGTGAATATTTCTTCTTCAGCCCTGGATGAAGTGGTCATACCACCTCCATCATCCCTGTCTGATGATTTTAAGCAGTTTCAGGATCTTATCAAGAGAACCATAGATTCTTTACAAATCCCCCAGAGGAGGTTAAAAAAACCCACATCATAAGCTGCTCAGAACTCTCCACATAGCCTCCTCCGCTCTCATTGCCCTGCTAATCATTGAGGCGTTCCTGGACTTTGCAAAAGTCATCTGGCATACTCCAGCCTCAATTCCTCCCGCATTTAAGAGGGTGGAGAAAAATATTATGTTCCCTCTCAGAAGTCAGAATTTTTATTTTCTCATCCCTCTGCTAGCTCCTTGGTGGTCAAGGCAGTTAACGAATATGGAAGGCAGCACTATGTTACATCTATGAAAATAAGAAAGTTAAAAGTTGAAAAGTCGAAAGTTCTTTGGCTGCTTTACGGTTTAGAATCACCAACTACCAAGTGTTAATGGTGAAGTACAACCACACATATTGTATGAAGCTGAACTTGTTGACTGAACGTCTATTGAGAGAATACAGAGAGCACTCCCAGGCAATTATTGCAGAAGGCCACCTCACCTCCAGAACATCTCTGCAGGCCTCTTGACACAGCCGATACTGGTGCTCTTTCAGTTTCTATGGCAGTAGTTATGAGCAGGGCCTCCTGGCTTCAGCTCTTAGGATTTCCAAAGGATGCCCAGAATACTGTAGAAGACCTTCATTTTGATAGCACTAAATTGTTCACTTGCAACACAGACTAATGCCTGCCTGCATTAAAAGAGCCCAGGGCCACTTTACAATCTCTGGGGAGCCACACAGAAGAGAAAGTTTAGTAGGTCCCAAACAAGTACAGAGATCCCATCCCTCCCATTTCTTGAGCTCACACAGGCCATATGAACCTCAACGCAAAAGTCAGAGGTTCCAGAGGATGAAACCGCCCACCGCCCAGCCCTCACCCTCACAACTTTCTACCTTGAAACATCAATTATGATGAGATTGTCGAGCTCCTCATCTGCTCACTTTCTTACCAGCTGCTGTTTCACCTGCCTTCCTCCCTTCAGAAACCACCTTTACCACTTCCAGTGGGCTTGGGAGTCCATCACTACATACAAGCATGTTTGAAGATTATTTCCACAGGGTACCCACCCACTTCACTTCTTTTCTGCCCACTAACCCTCCTTCTCCATTCCTCTTCAAGGGGCACTCCCATGAGAATCTGCTCTGATAGGAAATACTCTGTTCTACTCTGAGAAGCTATAGAACCAGTTCCATGCAACACAGGGATGGGGTTTTATTCCAGGTATTTCCTGGTTCCAAAAAAGAGCTGTGGTTGGAGATCCATCCTAAATTAAAGATTATCCCATACCTTTGTGAAAGCACAGAAATTCAGAATAGTGGCACTTGCAGTGATAATCCCATCACTGGACCAAGGCCCTTGCCCTTCAGGATGCATATTTCCACCCATCTCACAAATGCACCCTATGTTTTACCATTGCCAGAGCCATTTTCAGCACAGGCCTTTCATCTGCCATAGGGTCTTTTCAAAGACCACGTTGGTAGTAGTGGCTTCTGAACGGACACTTTGTGGAGGTGTCTCCACAGGTAATTTATGAGGCTATAGACCTCTTCCTCAAGTTAGGCCTGCAAGTGAACATTCATAAGGCCACGTAAACCCCTGTACAAAAGCTGGAATTCATGGAAGCTCATCTTGACTCAATAGCAGCAACAAGAGCCTTCCTCCCAATTCACAGATTTATGTCTCTATCCAACTTAGTCAATATGATCCAGATCAGCCTTCAAACTCTGTCAGGAACTGTCTTCAGCTACTGGGGCATATGACAGCTGGTACTTTTGTTACAGATCTTGCACGAGTGCACACGCATTGCCTTCAAGGGTGGCTCAGGAAAGTTTTGTCACCAAGCAGACAATTTAAACATGCTTTTTTCCATACCCACCTTTGTAAAGGAATCTCTCAATTGATGGAAAGATTCTTCTGTCGACATAATGCTGTCCACACTGGCACTTTTGCTGGTGAAACTTATGTCAGTCAGAGGGGTGTTTTTTCACACACCCAACTGGCAAAAGTTTTACCGACAAAAATGCTAGTGTAGGCAAAGCCTTGGCCTTTCCAATTTTGCCCCTACATGCTTATGTTGCTTCTTTATATTAATCCTTTGCAATTTGACCTAGCTTTCATTATTTTAATGACTCTTTTTGAATTTCAGGTTGTAGAAGATCTCCTGGTTAATCCAAGAAGATATCCTAGCTTTCTTATGTATTGGAATAGTTTGCTCTTATGCCCTTAATAATGTTTCTAATAAAAAAACAGCCAGCTCTCCTGTTCTCTTTTTTTCCCCTTAGACCCCAGGATCTTACCTTCCAGTTCTGTGAGTTTGCTAAAGTCTGCCTTTTTGAAATCCATTGTCTTTATTCTGCTGTTTTCCCTCCTATCGTTCCTTAGACTCATGAACCCTGTGATTTCATGACCATTTTCACCCACCTTTGGCCAGAAGTAACCAGCAGCCAGCTTCGTCCCTGTGAAGGAGCTGTTTCCTCTTTCCCTGGTGGTATGACTGCAGTCCTCTCCAGCTGGATTTCTTCCTCAACCTTGGAGGTCTCCATGTGAATATTTTCACTGAATTGTTTGTGTGCATGAATGTTCCTCATCGACTCCCCCTGCAACTCTCCCACCTGCTTCCTGAGAGATTCTGCCAGCAGGCACCTCTTACATTTGATGGTCTCCCCCACCTGGCTTTCTATGATCAGGAAATGCAGGCCAGTGTCTGCAAATCCACACCAGCACCAGGGTAGAGGCACTCATGGTCAGGGTCTGTGTCTGAACACAGGGGCAGGTGGAGGAGCCGGGAGCAGTGTTGGAACTGCTGAGGTGTCCTTTCTGACCTACGGTGATTTTAGTTCTTTCTCCAACTTCCATTTGCTAGCTCCCTCTGATCTCTATGGGTATGTCTACACTGCAATAAAACACCCAGGGCTGGCCCACATCAGCTGACTCGGGCTCACAGGGCTTGGGTTGGTGCCTTATAATTGCAGTGTAGATGGCTGGGCTTGGGCTGGAGCCCAGGATCCGGGACGCCCCGCCCCCCCTGACATGGGGTTCGAAAGCGCAGGCTCCAGCCCAAGCCCAAATGTCTTCACTGCAGTTTTATAGCCCTGCAATCCACCCCCCATGAGCCCCTGAAGCTGACACAGGCCAGCCGCAGTGTTTTACTGCTGCATAGACAACCCCTTAGTGTCTGGCTTTTCAGACCTTCTCTCCTAGGTCAGCCCTGCCCCCTCATTAACACACAGGGGAAGGGAGGTCACAAGCAGAATCAAGAGCGATCAAAGGACAGGAGCTGTGTTAGCTATGGGTTAAGTGAGCAGTGCTTTGATGACCAGCACTGTCTCTCGCCCCTTGAGGGCAGCATGTCACAAGAGGAGCTTTGGGGGTCTCTGTCCAGCATCACCCCCTCAGGGGAGAGTGCGAATTCTATTCTCTGCCTCATTGCCTGTTCCCAGAACTTTGCTGTCTGGGTGAGCAGCCATGCCTGGTATCCTCTGCCCCACCTGGTGTGGCTGGCAGGATCACATCCTCCCCCACTTCATATTGAAGTGGTGGGTGCCCAGACTGCTTTTCCCTGAGTAGCCCCATGGAGAACCACTACCCCCATACACACACTGTTCCCAAAAGGGTTCCTCTTTTTATTCTTCCTCACAGGCTGTATGTGCTGGAGAGGCTTTTCTTCTTGCACCTCTTCCTCCATTCCTTATGGGTAGGAGGTAGCTGTCTTTCCTCCACACCCTAGTTCTGCTTCCCCCTGGGACAGAGACACAGGAAATCAGGGAATGTCGCAGCCAGGAAAAAGCTGGGGAATCATGACAAATGGTCCCAGGGTTTCCTGGGCTGTGGTCTGCCTCTAATGCTCAGATTCTCACTCCCCACCCAGTGGATGTGACTCTGAATTCAACTACAGCAGTCCCCAACTCTGTGTGCTGGAGGGGGATGGGAAAAGTGTGAAATGGAGTCTCACCGCTGGACATGCCTGACAGCCCCGAGAGATGTAACTGTGAACCCTGCCTGCGGGGCGGTGAGGGAATCACTGCCGGGAGACATTACTGGGAGGCAGAGGTGGGGAAAGGGGAGAGTCTGGGCAGTTGGGGTGGCCAACAAGTCCATGAGTCTTCCCTTTCTTTGGGGTATAGTCTGAGGTCAGGCTGCCTGTGGGACATGGCAGAGAGTGGGGAAAGCGTCTCCCTCAGACCCACGCCATAGCCTCACACTGCTCCCCTCTGTAAGCTCCCACACTGACACCCACTCTCTCGTTGTGGGGGAACGTCAGTTAATCCCACTGGTTGCCTAATATTTATTCCCAATCTGTTTGTCTCCGCAAACAGTGGGGGTCTGTCCTGGAAACCCAGTCCAGACTCTGCTCAGACACGTCAGGGGGTGCGCTAGAGACGAAGGTTGCCTGGTGGATAGTGCACTGTCTGGGCCTTTGGCTGTCCAAGTTCATTTCTGCACCCCACCACAAAGAGACTGTGCAACCTTGGGCAAGTCACGTCACCTCCCCGAGCCTTAATTCCACTGTGTTCATCTACATGGAACAACAAGGCCAAAGAGTCGCAGTTGTTACCATGACCCCGAAACTGTCCAACAGTAAACCAGTGTTAAACAACGTATGGAACTGTGGCTATAGAGACCTCAGCCTGCTTCATACCAGGGCAAACACACCGTTAAATAGCCTTTTTACCTTTTATTAGAGATACAGAAAAGAAAGAAAAACAGTGAAAGTCTTTGAAATGTAGCGTATGAAATAAGGCCTTCATCTTTACAAAATCCCTTGTTCCCTTTAGCTGTAGAGAGTCTGACGTTGAGGTCAGTGGTAATTGGGACAAAATGCAACATGGTTTTACAAAAGGTAGATCGTGCCAAACCAACCTGACCTCCTTCTTTGAGAAGGTAATAGACTTTTTAGCCAAAGGGAACACAGTGGATCTAATTTACCTCGATTTCAGTAAGGTGTTTGATACGGTGCCACGTGGGGAAATATTAGTTAAATTGGAAAAGATGGGGATCAATATGAAAATTGAAAGGTGGATAAGGAACTGGTTAAAGGGGAGACTACAATGGGTCATACTGAAAGGTGACCTGTCAGGCTGGAGGGAGGTTACCAGTGGAGTTCCTCAGGGATCGGTTTGGGGACCAATCTTATTTCATCTTTTTATCACTGACCTCGGCACAAAAAGTGGGAGTGTACTAATACAGTTTGCGGATGATACAAAGCTGGGAGGTATTGCCAATTTAGAGAAGGACCAGGATATCATACAGGAGGATCTGGATGACCTTATAAACTGGAGTAATAGTAATAGGATGAAATTGAATCATGAGAAGTGTAAGGTCATGCATTTAGGGATTAATAACAAGGATTTTAGTTATAAGCTGGGGACGCATCAATTAGAAGTAACGGAGGAGGAGAAGGCCTTGGAGTATTAGTTGATCATAGGATGACTATGAGCCACCATTGTGATATGGCCGTGAAAAAAGCTAATGCGGTCTTGGGATGCATCAGGCGAGGTATTTCCAGTCGAGATAAGGAGGTTTTAGTACCGTTCTACAAGGCACTGGTGAGACCTCACCTGGAATACTGTGTGCAGTTCTGGTCTCCCATGTTTAAAAAGGATGAATTGAAACTGGAAGAGGTACAGAGAAGGGCTACTAGGATGATCCGAGGAATGGAAAACCTGTCTTATGAAAGGAGACTCAAGGAGCTTGGCTTGTTTAGCCTAACTAAAAGAAGGTTGAGGGGAGATAGGATTGCTCTCTATAAATATATCAGAGGGATAAATACCAGAGAGGGAGAGGAATTAAAATTTAAGCTCAGTACCAATGTGGACACAAGAACAAATGGCTATAAACTGGCCAGCAGGAAGTTTAGACTTGAAATTAGACAAAGGTTTCTAACCATCAGAGGAGTGAAGTTCTGGAACAGCCTTCCAAGGGGAGTAGTGGGGGCAAAAGACACATCTGGCTTCAAGACTAAGCTTGATAAGTTTATGGAGGAGATGATATGATGGGATAGCCTAATTTTGGCAATTAATTGATCTTTGACTATTAGCAGTAAATATGCCCAATGGCCGGTGATGGGATGTTAGGTGGGGTGGGATCTGAGTTACTGCAGAGAATTCTTTCCTGGGTGTCTGGCTGGTGAGTCTTGCCCACATGCTCAGGGTTCAGCTGATCACCATATTTGGGGTCGGGAAGGAATTTTCCCCCAGGGCAGATTGGCAGAGGCCCTGGCGGGTTTTTGCCTTCCCCTGCAGCCTGGGGCACGAGTCACTTGCTGGAGGATTCTCTGCACCTTGAAGTCTTTAAACCATGATTTGAGGACTTCAATAGCTCAGACATAGGTCAGGGGTTTATTACAGGAGTGTGTGGTGAGATTCTGTGGCTTGCGTTGTGCAGGAGGTCAGACTAGATGATCATAATGGTCTCTTCTGACCTTAAAGTCTATGAGTCTATGAGGTCCTATCCCAGGGCCCTGGTAGTGGCAAAACCATGTGCCACTGAGTCGAGGGGGGCGGGGGGGAACTGAATACACTGACTCAAAGTTCCAGCTCACTAACCTGGCCACTGTCTAATTCCCCATGGCTGCTTCCTATCATGGTTCCCACTGGCTGATGCAGTTTGGGCATCTCTGTTGTCTCCAGGTTCCCCGGTCTGCACTGTCTTAGGCAACTCTGGACTCTGCAGGGCCTCCCTGGTGTCTGCCAGGGTTGTGGTGCCTCCAGCTCCCATGGCCCCAGGCTTCTGCTGCTCCTCGGCTGGAGCCTGCAACATGCACCCTTCCTCTCCCACAGTCAGCCCCATCTGAGCTGAGTCACTCCCTTTTATACTAGTGCATTTGGAGCATGCCCTGTAGAGATGACAGGGGTGGATTTCTTAGCCCACAATGTAGGGTTAACTCTTCCCCATCCAGTGCAGGGCGAGTGCACCCCATCACACACACCAATTTTGGTCCCCTGATTTCCAGTCTCACACTTCTCTTGATTACCAGGCACCAGACATGATCTTACCATAGTCCTTGAGTTATGGCAGGAGGCCTTTGTGTCTGAACTAATTCAGTCCGTCTTTCTTACTTTTTTTTTGCACCTTTTTCTGATCAATATTTATTATTATTCATTATTTTGACACTTTATAAACTTTCAGTCACTTTTTACAGTTGAATTCACAAGTAGGGTAAATTTGTAGACACAATTACCATAATAGTTCCCGATCTCTCCCCAGGGAGAACTGGAAGTCCTAGCACAGTCAAGGAATTATGATGTGATTGGAATAACAGAAACTTGGTGGGATAACTCACATGACTGGAGTACCGTTATGGATGGATATAAACTGTTCAGGAAGGACAGGCAGGGCAGAAAAGGTGGGGGAGTTGCACTGTATGTCAGAGAGCAGTATGACTGCTCAGAGGTCCGGTATGAAACTGCAGAAAAGTGATGATGAAGTGAGCTGTAGCTCACGAAAGCTTATGCTCAAATAAATTTGTTAGTCTCGAAGGTGCCACAAGTCCTCCTTTTCTTTTTGCGAATACAGACTAACACAGCTGCTACTCTGAAACCAAAAAACCTGAGAGTCTCTGGATTAAATTTAGAAGTATGAGCAACAAGGGTGATGTCGTGGTGGGAGTCTGCTATAGACCACCGGACCAGGGGGATGAGGTGGACGAGGCTTTCTTCCGGCAACTCACGGAAGTTACTAGATCACAGGGCCTGGTTTTATGGGAGACTTCAATCACCCTGATATCTGCTGGAGAGCGATACAGCGGTGCATATACAATCCAGGAAGTTTTTGGAAACTGTAGGGGACAATTTCCTGGTGCAAGTGCTGGAGGAACCAACTAGGGGCAGAGCTCTTCTTGACCTGCTGCTCACAAACTGGGAAGAATTAGTAGGGGAAGCTAAAGTGGATGGGAACCTGGGAGGCAGTGACCATGAGATGGTCGAGTTCAGGATCCTGACACAGGGAAGAAAGGAGAGCAGCAGAATACGGACCCTGGACTTCAGAAAAGCAGACTTTGACAACCTCAGGGAACTGATGGGCAGGATCCCCTGGGAGAATAACATGATGGGGAAAGGAGTCCAGGAGAACTGGCTGTATTTTAAAGACTCCTTATTGAGGTCACAGGGAGACACCATCCCGATGTGTAGAAAGAATAGTAAATATGGCAGGCGACCAGCTTGGCTTAACAGTGAAATCCTTGCTGATCTTAAACACAAAAAAGAAGCTTACAAGAAGTGGAAGATTGGACAAATGACCAGGGAAGAGTATAAAAATATTGCTTGGGCATGCAGGAGTGAAATCAGGAAGGCCACATCACACTTGGAGTTGCAGCTAGCAAGAGATGTTAAGAGTAACAAGAAGTGTTTCTTCAGGTATGTTAGCAAAAAGAAGAAAGTCAAGGAAAGTGTGGGCCCCTTAGTGAATGAGGGAGGCAACATAGTGACAGAGGATGTGGAAAAAGCTAATGTACTCAATGCTTTTTTTGCCTCTGTCTTCACGAACAAGGTCAGCTCCCAGACTACTGCACTGGGCAGCACAGTATGGGGAGGAGGTGACCAGCCCTCTGTGGAGAAAGAAGTGGTTCGGGACTATTTAGAAAAGCTGGACATGCACAAGTCCATGGGCCCGGATGCTCTGCATCCGAGAGTACAAAAGGAGTTGGCGGATGTGATTGCAGAGCCATTGGCCATTATCTTTGAAAACTCCTGGCAATTGGGGGAAGTCCCAGACAACTGGAAAAAGGCTAATGTAGTGCCCATCTTTAAAAAAGGGAAGAAGAAGGATCCTGGGAACTACAGGCCAGTCAGCCTCACCTCAGTCCCTGGAAAAAACATGGAGCAGGTCCTCAAGGAATTAATTCCGAAGCACTTAGAGGAGAGGAAAGTGATCAGGAACAGTCAGCATGGATTCACCAAGGGCAAGTCATGCCTGACTAATCTAATTGGCTTCTATGATGAGATAACTGGCTCTGTGGATGAGGGGAAAGCAATGGACATGTTATTCCTTGACTTTAGCAAAGCTTTTGACACGGTCTCCCACAGTATTCTTGCCAGCAAGTTAAAGAAGTAAGGGCTGGATGAATGGACGATAAGGTGGATAGAAAGCTGGCTAGATTGTTGGGCTCAACGGGTAGTGAACAATGGCTCCATGTCTAGTTGGCAGCCAGTATCAAGCAGAGTGCCCCAAGGGTTGGTCCTGGGGCCGGTTTTGTTCAATATCTTCATTAATGATCTGGAGGATGGCGTGGATTGCACCCGCAGCAAGTTTGCAGATGACACTAAACTGGGAAGAGAGGTAGATATGCTGGAGGGTAGGGATAGGATACAGAGGGACCTAGACAAATTAGAGGATTGGGCCAAAAGAAATCTGATGAGGTTCAACAAGGACAACTGCAGAGTCCTGCACTTAGGACGGAAGAATCCCATGCACCGCTACAGACCTAGGGACCGAATGGCTCGGCAGCAGTTCTGCAGAAAAGGACCTAGGGGTTACAGTGGACGAGAAGCTGGATATGAGTCAACAGTGTGCCCTTGTTGCCAAGAAAGCCAATGGCATTTTGGGCTGTATAAGCAGGGGCATTGCCAGCAGATCGAGGGACGTGATCGTTCCCCTCTTTTCGACATTGGTGAGGCCTCATCTGGGAGTACTGTCTCCAGTTTTGGGCCCCACACCCCAAGAAGGATGTGAAAAAATTGGAAAACATCCAGTGGAGGGCAACAAAAATGATTAGGGGGCTGGAGCACATGACTTATGAGGAGAGGCTGAGGAAACTGGGATTGTTTAGTCTGCGGAAGAGAAGAATGAGGGGGGATTTGGTAGCTGCTTTCAACTCCCTGAAAGGGGGTTCCAAAGAGGATGGATCTAGACTGTTCTCAGTGGTGGCAGATGACCGAACAAGGAGTAATGGTCTCAAGTTGCAGTGGGGGAGGTCTAGGTTGGATATTAGGAAAAACTATTTCACTAGGAGGGTGGTGAAGCATTGGAACGGGTTACCTAGGGAGGTGGTGGAATCTCCTTCCTTAGAAGTTTTTAAGGTCAGGCTTGACAAAGCCCTGGCTGGGATGATTTAGTTGGGGATCGGTCCTTCTTTGAGCAGGGGGTTGGACTAGATGACCTCCTGAGGTCCCTTCCAACCCTGAAACTCTATGAGTCTATGATTCTATGAAACTTCACTATGCAAGAAAAAAATGCCCCAAACCTTAGACAAACACCTGTGAGGAATGATCTAGTTATTACTTAGTCCTGCTTTGAGTGCAGGGGACTGGACTAGATCAGTTGTTCTCAAACTGGGGTACTCCAGGGGGTCATGATTCATGTTTGGGGCTGATCTACTCCTCCCCCTTCCCTCCCAGTGCCTCCAGAGATGAAGAAACCAAACTTGTTTGTGACTCAAAGTGATCCAGTAAAAGATTAGTTAAAGCCACTATTAGTAAAAATAAAAATTGGTATGGATTGGACTCAGCTGAGCATCTCTAAATTGGAACCCAAATGTTCACCCTTCTCCCTTCCTTATTATAACAGCCTGGATAAAAATACATCAACACTCCAATGGCTGAGCAAAACGAGATGTAGCAGACACCATATTAGGAGGAGCTGGATTTGGAGCAGGAATTATGAATACTACAGACCTGGAGGTAATTAAGAATAAGTTAAGTTTCTTGTCACAACTACAGGATAGTCTCATTCACAAGCAGGCCGGTAATACTGTGGACTTGGTACAAATAGGCCTGGGAAACCTAAAAGCAACACGGAGTATGTGGCAGTGGCTAAACACCACCTCCTGGCTGCTGTACAAACAACAAATAGAATTAGGGAATAAAACTGCCTTGGCTGCAGGATGTACTGAGTTGCAAGTCCTTACTTTAGCATCACTTGAACATGAAATGTTTTGGGCAATATCTGGGAATGTTCGGGTATTAATGCATCTTTTAAAACAACGGAAGAGGTCCTTGTTTGACACCTACAAATATGAATGGATGCAATATGTTTCCAGCCTGGTTAAGCCTGATCTGTTATTAGGTGAAATTATTGTTAAAATTGCTCACCAACAGCCTGTGGAGACAGAAATATGGGAAGTGAGCCCGCTCCCAAAACTGACCATGGGATCCTTTTGGCTACCCTGGGTTATGGGTCAGGGCTGGGAAAGAGGAGAAATTATTGGATACCCGAGGGTGTACGGAGTGGAGCCCTCAGAAATGGGTGTGCTTGTCCCTACCTCTCATCACAGAACCATGTAGCAGGGACACATCCTTGGGAACATGTGTGTGGGACGAACTAGAAAATGTGACACGTGTTTTGTACAACGGACAATGTGTACGTGTTACATCCTGGGAAACAGTATTTTGGGAGGATGCAAGTATTAGCCAACCCCCGGTGGATGAATGCAGATGTAATGCCCGTGTATTCTATACGAGCAATCACACGTACTATTTACAAAGACAGAAGCAGCGCGGAGCACTATAACCGCCACCCCGGTTAATTTCTCTGTTACGCTTGGCCTGGATTGTCACGTCAGAAACAAAGGTGACTCGATTCTTACAACAGACACAGAGGGATACAGGGAAGCGGGTCATTCAAATATTACACGCAAATGGAGACATGCTAAAAATTGCTAAGTCTGAAAAAGAACTGACAGCCTATCATTGGTACGATGTTTTTACAGGCTGGCCCCTGACCTCTAAGGGCATATTGTCTATCACGTTTCACCCATTACTAGTTGTGTTAATATCATCCTGTGTTTGCTTGCTAGGAATGTGTTGTGTGCTGCTGGACAAAAAGAATGTTTGTTAAATTCCAACCGCAAGCTCAAATTGTCTCTCAGTATGGTGCTATGAAACAATTGTATAAAATATGACCCACTCAAGAATTGTTTCAAAAGGGGGACATGTAGTAATAGGATTTTATGTTTGTATTTTATATAATTTGGAATGAAGGATAAAGAATAATAATACAGACGCAAGGATGCCAGGAGGCTGCAACACGCCCTGATTGAAATGTCAGAGGAGGGCAGATTGACGACTCTAAAGATGAGACAGGCACCGATCAACGGGGACAAGATAGTGGTGATCAAAACCAGCCTGGGATAACTCCCTGAGGAACTTGATGTAAAGAACGAGCAGGACAATTTAAGAAAACAAGCACTTGTCAAACAACAATTCATTACAGAATAATGGTGCAAAACTCACTGCTCCCAATGGAGGAAAATCACTATATAAACAGGGTGCCTTGCCATGAAACTTTGGGTTCGTCCTGCCAAGACTTCCCTGGATGCTCATGGACAGGAAGACACGGAATCCCCTTCTCACGGCTCTGACCGGCTGGGCTCAGGGAGATTTCCCAACCCCGTTCAGAGGGGAAAACAGCCAGTCCACTCTCAAGTCTGGGCTCTGCAGGGAGGTCACGGCCCAACTCATAACTTTACGGAGCTGTCTACACTGCTAAGGTAGAGCACTTGGAAAAGCGGAGTCTAAGGGGCGATACGACAGAGGTCTATAAAATCACGAGTGGTGTGGAGAAAGCGAATAAGGAAAAGTTATTTACTTGTTCCCATCATATAAGAACTGGGGGCCACAAATGAAATTAATGGGCAGCAGGTTTAAAACAAATAAAAGGAAGTTCTTCTTCACTCAGTGCACAGTCAACCTGTGGAACTCCTTGCCTGAGGAGGTTGTGAAGGTTAGGACTATAACAGGGTTTAAAAGAGAACTGGATAAATTCATGGAGGCTAAGGCCATTAATGGCTATTAGCCAGGATGGGTAAGGAATGGTGTCCCTAGCCTCTGTTTGTCAGAGGGTGGGGATGGATGGCAGGAGAGAGATCACTAGATCATTACCTGTTAGGTTCACTGCCTCTGGGGCACCTGGCATTGGCCGCTGTCGGCAGACAGGACACTGGGCTGGCTGGACCTTTGGTCTGACCCAGTGCGGCCATTCTTATGTTCACTAGTGTGACCCCTGCTGCCTGAGCCTGTCGACCTGGGCTGGGAGGCTCACTCCTGTGGGCTCCACAATGCTGTGTAGACATATGTAGAAATACCTACTGATGCCCTGTGGCAGTGAGTTCCACAGGTTAATCATACACCACGTGAAAAAGTATTTTCTGTTATCAATTTTGAATTTCAATTTCGTTGAATGCTCCCTTATTCTTATGTTATGAAGAAGAGAAACTCCCGATCTCCCTTCTCTATACCATTCATTGTTTTACAGACTTTAATCAGGTCCCCACAGATTCATCTCTTTCCCAAGGTAACAACCCCAGTCTATTCAATCTCTCTTCAGAGAGAGTTTTGCAAACCTTTACCATGCTCATCGCCCTTCTCCGAGCCCCTCTGACTCTGCACTGTCCTGTGCGAGATGGGTGCCCGGTGCCGCACACAGCAGCCAGGTGAGGCCTCACTGTTGGTTGACATAAGGGCATTAGCATATTCTCTGTATCATTCTCCAGCCCGTTCCTTGTGCAGCCAAACAACTGTTTAGATAGTTTGAGCAGAACCACACTGAATGGAGGTCTCCGCTGACCTGCCTACAATGGTGCCGAGGTCCCTTTCTTGCATTGCTAACTGCTTATATAGACCCCCGTGAGGTGTGCGGATAGTTTAAACTTTCGGCCCCGCTGTGTGCAGTTACCATCCCGGGATTCCATTTGCCTTTGTTTTGCCCATCCACCCGACTGAATCAGCTCTCTGACGTTCCTCACAGCCCTCTCCAGTTCTGACTAATCGGAGCAACGCTGTGTCCTCTGCAGGAATATACTGAGCAACTCTGGACCTAGGACAGCACCTGGAGGCCCAGCTGTTAGCTTTTGGCCATGATGAAAACTGATTGTTTATTCCCCCCCTTCTCTTGCTGTCTCCTAGTCAGTTTCTGACCCACGACAACACTTCGCTTCTCCCCCATGACGACGGAGTTTCTGTCAGACCCACGTGTGTGGCACCTTGTTGAAGACCCCTGAACACTCTTGGTTTTCACTACAAATGTTTGGTTTGCGCTGATTTCTGGTCTCAGTGTGCCCAGGTCAGCTTCCAGCCATCGGCTCTAGGCTGGCTCCTCTCACCTCCCACGTCCTGATTGTCGAGGCCTGGCACAATGTCACCCATGGTGCATCTCTGCTGCCAGTGCTTCCTCCTGCTCCTCTCTCCAGCTGCTCCCTTCATCTGCTTCTCACTCTTGTGACTTCACCTTTTTCCAGCCCCACCCCATGACTGTGTAATTCACCACCACTGCCAGTGTGGCACCAGCCCCCTCTAATGGGGGGCAGGTCTTACCATGTTTAATACTGTAACCTTTCTGCCAGGCAGTGACGGCAACAACAAGGGCCAGGTTCACTATCTCAGGGTTCCTTTTAACAGTACAAAAGAGAACCGGCTCCAGCCCCCACCCAGTAATCGGGATAAACTGAACACCAGCCTGGGGGCCACTAAGAGGCAGCACTGCCCCACTCACAAGAACTGAGTCTGTGTACAACAAAAGGGGAAGGGAACCCAGCGCTAACTGGGGGAAACAGCACTGCCTCACTTCAAAAGCAGATAACTGTAAGCAAACACCCATCCCACACTGCACTGGGCAGTGTCCTTCGCCCCAGTTTCCCACCCTGCAGTGTGACAATCCAATGAAGCAATGCCCCTCTGCTGCACCCCACTCACAGCTGCTCTCCTTGGTCAATGCAGACCCAGAGTTCAGAGGTCTGTTCACAGGATTCATCTCCCGCCCTTGAAAAGGAGTCTGGTCCTGGAACCACAGATCCACCAGCAGAAGGTACAGACATTTCCTGGTGGGTCAGCTGCCTGCTGGGAGGAAGTTCTTTCTTCTTCCTTCCTTCTCTTTCTCTTCTCAGCTTTGAGTACAAGGTGCTTCTCCTTGAAGTGGGCCACTGCCTGATGGAGAATGTGGTGCCACTGAGGTCGATTGGTGGCTTGCTCCTCCCAGCTTGTGATGTCTGTGACAGCTGGTCACCCCCAGGGTGCAGTCTAGGAGCCGCTGGAACTGCTGTGCCCCCTAACCATCCAGTTGGGTTGGCCTTTCTCACACTGCTCTGCTGGTAACTCAGCCAGCCTCTCCAGCCCCTGTTATCACTCAACATGACAGCAGATGGTACCACACACCCAACTGAGTAACCTGAGTGCTTTACCTAAGCCATTTATGGATTAACTAGGCAAGCCCCAGCCAATTCCCAGCTCCCCAATCTTGCACCCCTAGTGGATATAGACCCAGAATTATACCATCATGCCCGGCACAGGGATCTGTACAATGCAAGCTCATTAGTATAGTTCGCTTTCCCCTTGATGTGGGAAAAATATGCACGCAGCTTTTGCTAACTGAGCTGAGATTTTTTTCTAGCACTTCACTCAAAAATGCACTGGTTAAGATAAAACATAAAACAAGTTTATTAACTGCAGAAAGATAGATTTTAAGTGATTATAAGTGATAGCAAACAGAACAAAGCAAATTATCTTGCAAATAATCAAAAATGCAAGCTAAGCCTAATATACGAGATAGATAGGATTTGAATTAGCAATATTTCACCCTGACTGATGATACAAGCAGGCTTGCAGATTCTTAAGGCACAAGCTGCATCTGTCTAGCAGCTTAGGTTCCCCTCCCCCATTCCCAGTCCTTTGTCTTCCAGAGTTTCTTTCAAGTGTTGAGTTGTGGGGGAGTGAAGACAAATAATGATTTACTGCCCACCTTATATAGTCTTTCCAAATGGTGGGAACCCTTTGTTTCAAGCCATGTTCCCATCCCAGTTTGTGGAAAAATACAGGTACCAAAATGGAGTTGTGTCATGTGCTCTGGTCACATGCCCTTGTATGCCTTGCCGAGTCATAGCAGCCATTAGTCATAGGCTGGCTGAAACGTTCCCCAGCGGGGACAAACCTTTTCCATGTCTATTGTCTTTGCTGATGGACCATTAGCACTATCTAGCTTCTTCCTTGTACCTGAAAGGCTAGCTGTGGGCGTGTCCAACTTCACAACATCTTTCAGTAACACATAGATAGCAAAACTTCATAATTTCATATACAATGATAGCACATACAATCCAATGAAATATTAATGTTTAACAGATCAAGGCATTCAGAATGATACCTCACAAGGCATACTTACTACAAAACATAACCTAATTATATGACAGTGGTGAATATGGGGGGTACCAGGGTGTCACAATGTGCACATCAGTTTTCCTGAGATACACTTTCAGTGTGTCTTTGTAATGTTTCTTCTGACCATCACAGGGTCTTTGACCATGGGTGAGCTGAGAGTAGAGGGCTTGTTTTGGGAGGCAAGAGTCTGGCATTCGCACACAACGTCCAGCCCAGTGGTTTTGGTGTATGAGGATCATTGCTTCAATGCCGGTAACATTGGCTTCAGTGCAGTAATTGTCCCACTTGATGCAAAGGATCTTCCGGAGGCATCATTGGTGGTACCTCTCCAGACTCCTGGTCACCCAGGTTTTCCATGCATAAAGGAGTGTAGGAATAACTATTGTCTTATGGATTTGGATCTTAGTGTCCTTCTGGAAATCACAGTCCATGAAAACGTGTTGAAGCAGTTTCCCAAAGGAAGCACTTGCACACTGGATCCTGCACTGGATCTCACTGTCAAGAGAAAGGTGGCTACTGAGGTAGCAGAAGTGCTCAACAAAGTCTGTCCATTGTTGGCGATTTGTGGTGGGTCTTGTGCAAGTCCTGAAGAAGGCTGATGCTTTAATCTTCTCAATATTGAGTGAGAGTCCTAAGCTTCACAGAATCACAGAACTGGAAGGGACCTCGAGAGGTCATCAAGTCCAGTCCCCTGCACTCATGGCAGGACCAGCACCCTCTACAACATCCCTGACAGGTCTTTGTCTAACCTGCTCTTTAAAATCTTCAATGATGGAGATTCCACAACTTCCCTAGGAAATTTATTCCAGTGCTCAACCACCCTGACAGTTAGGAAGTTTTTCCTAATGTCCAACCTAAACCGCCCTTGCTGCAATTTACGTTCATTGCTTCTTGTCCTGTCCTCAGAGGTTAAGGAGAACAATTTTCTCCATCCTCCTTGTAACAACCTTTTAGATATTTGTATACGGTTATCATGTCCCCTCTCTGTCTTCTCTTTTCAGACTGAACAAACCTAATTTTTTTTTCAATCTTCCCTCATAGCTCATTTTTCCAGGCCCCTAATCATCCTTGTTGCTGTTCTCTAGACTCTCTCCAATTTGTCCATATCTTTCCTGAAATGTGGCGCCCAGAACTGGACACAATACTCCAGTTGAGGCCTAATCCGCATGGAGTAGAGTGGAAGAATTACTTCCCGTGTCTTGCTTACAACACATCTACTAATACATCCCACAATGACATTTGCTTTTTTTGCAACAGTGTTACACTGTTGACTCATATTTAGCTTGTGGTCCACTATGACCCCTAGATCCCTTTCCACAGTACTCCTTCCTAGGCAGCCATTTCCCATTCTGTATGTGTGTGGCTGATTGTTCCTTCCTACGTGGAGTACTCTGCATTTGTCCTTGTTGAATTTCATCCTATTTACTTCAGACCATTTCTCCAGTTTGTCCAGATCCTTTTGAATTTTCATCCTATCCTCCAAAGCACTTGCAACCCTTCCCAGCTTGGTATCACCTGCAAACTTAATAAATGTAATCTCTATGCCATGATCTAAATTGTTGATGAAGACATTGAAAAGAATCGGACCCAGAACTGATCCCTGAGGAACCCCACTTGTTATGCCCTTCCAGCCTGACTGTGAACCATTGATAACTACTCTCTGGGAGCAGTTTTCCAACCAGTTATGCACCCACCTTTGGTAAGCTTGTGCAAAAATCCAGTTTGTACTGAAGATCATTCTTGATATGCGCAGCTATGGCAGAGTGATCAGCATACTGAAGATCAGTAATGGACACCGTGAGGACTTTAGACTTTGAGTGGAGATATTGAAGATTAAAAAGCTTCCCATCCATTCTGTATTGAATGTCAACTCCACTGGGGAGGTGGTCTTTTACGAGGACCAAAATGACTGCTAAATAGATGGAGAACTTGTTTGGGACAATAAAGCATCCTTGCTTATCCCAGTTTTAGTGGTGAAAGGGTCCATCTCTGGGCCATTACAGAGAACTGTGGCTGTCATCTGATCATGAAGAAGCCTTAGGATCTTTACAAATTTTGGAGGGCAACCAAATTTGGCCAGCACCTCCCACGGGGCTTCAAGACTGACTGAGTCGAAAACCTTTGTCAAATCAACGAAGGCCATGTACAGGTCCTGATTTTACTCCCAAGACTTTTCCTAGATTTGGTGGTCAACGAAGATCGTGTCGGTTGTCTTGTGGGATGGTCTGAAACTGCACTGAGATTCTGGCAATATTTTATCACCTAGGGGAAGTAATTGGTTTAAGAGGATATAGGTGAGAATTTTCCCTGCTGTGATAGCAAGGGGATAGGAGAGAATAGGACACCTACTTGCCCCTCACCGGCATTTGGCAGCACAGTGAGTGAGGTTCAGGTAAGGGTGACCCCCTCAGTCAGGGTGTGCTGAGCACCGTCCTGCTGCCCTTCACTCACGCAATCAGGATGACAACCTTCCATTGCCCCTGCACTCAACACTGGAGTGATTTGTAACCCACACCCAGGCGTAATCAATCGCTTTGGCAAAGCAGCTCCCTCTGCGGTGCACAGAGGCAGAGCAGGTCTGTCAGTGCAAGTACAGCCTGCTCCTGAAGTCCCCTCCCTCCCGCAGTTCATCACTAGGTGTCAGGGGAGAGCTCATTCAGACCCTGCTTACATCACCCTCTAAGACACTGGTTCTCAAACTTTTGGGGCTTAGGACCCATTTGTAAATGTTAATGGCCTGTGGCGACCCAAGAAATATTTTCAGGGTGGAGGCCCTGACATGGTTTTGGTTGGATCCTGCCCCCCAGGGGGGTTGGGGCGTGCCCAGCACTCAGCCCATAGCGGCAGCTCCTGCTGCTCCTGTGCTGTGGGGCTGGCTGGGCTTGGCTCTCCACTCTGGACGTTGCAACCTCTGGGGTTGCAGAACTCCTCGGGTATGGCCCTGCCCCCGACGGGACCAAGTCTGTGCTAGTGGACGTGTGACCTGACTCATGGGCTTGCAGGGCCAGGCACTGAAATCTGGCCTACCCGGACTCCCATCATCATGACGGCTGGGCCAAACCTGAGAGGTGCTGGGATCCCAGAGGCTGCAGAGCAGGGAGCAGGGAGGTGAGCCCAGCCAGCCCCGTGGGACAGGAGCCACAAGAGCTGCCCATGACCCTTTGAAATGTTTTGCTGACCCAGTTTTGGATCCTGACTCGTGGGTTGAGAAGCCCAGCCCTAGGGCAGTGGGGCTGAACCAGGACTCCTCAGCCTCCTGGGGGGCCATGAGCAAGTTTCAAGGGGTCCGCCAAGCAGGGGCAGCATTAGACTTGCTGGGGCCCAGGGCAGAAAGCGAAAGCCTGAGCCCTGCCATGTGGGTCTGAAGCCAAATCTGAGCAACCTAGCTTTGCCAGGGCCCCTGTGGTGTGGGGCCTGGGGCAAGTGCCCTGCTTGGTACCTGCAACAACATCCCTGGCTTTCACATGCAGAGAAAGAGTTGCTATGACACAGGTGATCCGTGGAGCTTTTATAGCATGTTGGGGGGGGCTCAGAAAGAAAAAGTCTGAGAGCCCCGGGTCTAGGGACTCTTTGCCCATGGCGAGATGTGAAGCAGCCACAGGGCGCAGGAGTGAGACCACCAGGCCCTGCTGTATGAGCTGCTCTGCAGTGCAGGCTCAGCCGTGTGGGGGAGCTGTTCCCAGTGCGAAGGAGGGAGGGGATGGGCTGTCAGGAGAGCTGGGGAAGGGGATTTGGCAGCTGGGCCAGGAGAAGGGGCATGAAAGCCCAGCCCCAGGGCTGTGTGGATACAAACTGGTCATCAATGAGTTTAGGCTTGAAATTAGGTGAAGGTTCTAACAATCACAGGAGTGAAGCTCTGGAGCAGCCTTCCCAGGGGAGCAGTGGGGGCAAAAAACCCAACTGGAGTCAAGACTGAGCTTGATAATTGTAAGGACTGCTTCCAATGGCAACTGCCCATCTGCGACGGCTAGGAGCAGATATCTCCAAGGACTGGTGACGGGACACTAGATGGGGAGGGCTCTGAGTTACTGCAGGGAATTCTTTCCCAGGTGTCTGGCTGGTGCGTCTTGCCCCCAAGCTCAGGGTCTAACCGATGACAGTATTTGGGGTTGGGAAGGAATTTTCTCCTGGGTCAGAATGGCAGAGACCCTGGGGGGTTTTCGCCTTCCTTTGCAGCGTGGGGGATGAGTCACTTGCTGGTTTAAACCTGTGTAAATAGTGGATTCTCTGTAGCTTGAAGTCTTTAAACCATGATTTGAGGACGTCAGTACAGGTTAGGGGTCTGTTACAGGAGCGGGTGGGCGAGGTTCTGTGGCCTGCGATGTGCAGAGTGCCAGACTAGATGATCATGATGGTCCCTTCTGATGTGGATGGTGGTGTAAGAGGCCAGGGGAGTCTAAGCCTCCCCAAACAGGATGCGACTTTGGAGCACCACCGCCAAAAGGGCACCTGGGTTTTGGCCCTGCCCGTGCTCCACCCTGAGGCCCCGCTCCAGTTTATCCTTTTCCCCTGTGGCCCCACTTACACTTCTCCTTGTCCCGACTCTGCTCCACCTCTTCCCCTTGAGCCCTGCTGTCACTCTGCCTCTTCCTACCCCTGCTCCACCTCTTCCCCTAAGGCCCCCTGCATGGCAGCCTTGGGGGGCTTTGTGAGAAAAGGCTTGAGCGGCGGGCGGAGGGGGCCGAGTGGGAGCAGGGCTTGGGGTGCAACGGGGGGTGAAGCATGAGCAGGACTTCAGAGGCAGAAGCCTGAGTGGGGGTGGGGCCTCAGGGAGGAGAGGGGGCAGGACCACAGTCCAGACGCACCTAGCTTCCCCAAATGCAGGAGTCACCCCCCCCCCCCCATGGCTTCTGACCTTATAACCTAGGAGTCTACGAGACTGCGCAAGGGCGTGTATTTCAAACATCTGGAAGCAGGGCCAGGAGAGGGGCCGAGAGGCACAATCAGGGACGTGGGGTAGGAGTCAGGGTTCAGCCCAGGGGTGAGGTGCTGGCAGAGGGTGACAGAGCAGCAAAAAAGAACATCCATGAGTCAGTACCTGCTGCTGGCAGCAAAAGATGTCAGGAGATGTTTGTGACATTACATTCGGGCGCCAGGCAGTGGGTGACCGTTTTCAAACTCTGGGGCATGTCATCCTTGAAAACCTCTGTGCCGAATGGAGGGCAGAAATTGGACGGGCGGGGGGGGGGGCGCAGATATGCTTGCCCTCGGTGCTAAAATGCTTAGTTATGGCCCTGCAGTTAGGCATCTACTGGGATTTTCAAAAAGCACCCAGGTGCCCAACTCCCATTGGAAACTCAGCGCCCAGGCACCTTTGAAAATCCCACTAGGCACCTACCTGCATCATTAGAGATCAAACCACCTTGGAGACTTTGGGCTCAAGTGACTTGGCTAAGGCCACCCAGGGAGTCGGTAGCAGGGCAGGGAATTGTGCAGCCTGACCCTGGAACTGCCTTCAGAGCCGCACCTGCAGCGTCTCAGATCCCCGAACTGTCAGCACAGGCCGCGGGGTGTTGAGTTACGGCTCCCGCTCAGTGTGTTCTGGGGCACAGGGGCTCAGCGCTGCCGTTACCCTGCTCAGGGCCTGTCGGTCAGACCATGGTTCAATGATGTGCAATAAAAGAGGAGACTCTGACCCCAGAGGCTCCCTTGCCACCACTCCCTTCTGCAGCTCATAAACTGCTGCTTGTTGTCGCCCTTTGTACCCCGCGCTCCCGGCCTGCACCTTCCTGCTGCTGTTACCCAAGCTCACTGTCTCAGCTGGATCATAAACGGGGGGCGGGGGGCGGGGAGAATGCCCGGGGAATGGTGGGTAGAGCTGGACAGTAACTAGGGTGTCTTGGTAACTTTCCCCTTCATTTTTAAATCCAATTCTTCTCTCTCATTCTCCCCAGACTGAGCTTATTTTCCTGGAAAGAAATTATGTGGTGACATAGAGACCAGCCGACAAAATCCCAGTGTTAGTTTCTCTTTGCTCTTCCACGTCAGTTACCCGGGGTTTGCCACAGTCACGCTGACAGCTGCACCTTGCTTTGATCTGGGCCCGGATGGGGCTGGGCTGTGAACTTCAGACTCGGGAGCAACAGAACTCGCTCAGCTCAGCCCAGAGGCTGTTGGTACATTCGGGCAGGTTCGTTGTCAGGGGCAGGACCGGGGAAGCCAGAGCAGATTTAACAGAGGAGTCAGAACTCTGTGAGCTCACCTCAGTGCCCCTGCAGGGAGGGTGCCTGCCACTGGCACCCAGCGAGGGTCCTCCGGGCCCTTTTCAATCGCCCAGGTGGGCCCCAGGACAATTCCCCCTTTCCCCCCCTTCCCCCATTGGCAGGCCTGTGGGAGTCAAGCACCTAACTCACACAGGCTCTTTTGAAAATCCCTCTAGGCTCCTGTCTGCATCTTTAGGTGCCTAAATCTGGCACAGAGACTAAGAGGCAGATTTTGGACAGTCTGTAGGTGCCTAAATATACAGTTAGGCAGGGCCCTAACGAGGGGAGGGGGGCGAGCAGGACAGCCACCTGGGGCACAGAGCCAGCAGGGGCCATAAAGATGGGGCAAGGCGCAGGATTGGGCCCTGTGGCTTCAGCCCCCCTCCCGCAGGGTTGGGCCCAGTGGCTTCAGCTGGAGGTCAGAGTGCTCATGGCACCCCGCTCCCTGCAGGCTCATGCATCCAGTGACCCCGGCCGGAGCAGGCCCTTCCCACGGTGCTGACCATGGCAGGGACAGTGGGTGGTCAGGGCTCTGGGTGCACGGCTTGGCCCGTACGGAGCATGCTCAGTAACATCTGACGCTCTCACCGGGATTAAAACCTGCCGCTGTTCACGGGGGTTAAAGGGGGGCAAAGAGGGCAAATCAGAGGGGAGAGATGGGCAGGGTGTGAGCAGGGGGCAGAACCTGACTGGAACAGGAGCAGAGAAGGGCTCCTGGGGTGGGGGGGGGATGATTGCTCTCTCTAAATACATCAGAGGGATCAATACAAGGGAGGGAGAGGAGTTATTTCAGTTAAGCACCAATGTGGACACAAGAACAAATTTCAGAGTAACAGCCGTGTTAGTCTGTATTCGCAAAAAGAAAAGGAGTACTTGTGGCATCCGATGAAGTGAGCTGTAGCTCACGAAAGCTCATGCTCAAATAAATGGGTTAGTCTCTAAGGTGCCACAAGTACAAGAACAAATGGATGTAAACCGGCCATCAACAAGTGGAGGCTTGAAATTAGACGAAGGTTTCTAACCAACATAGGAGTGAAGTTCTGGAACGTTCTTCCAACGGGGGGCGGGGAGGGGGGAGGAGGGGAGCAAGGGGGGGCAAAAAACCTAACTGGCTTCAAGACTCAGCTTGACAAGTTTATGGAGGGGATGGCATGTAGCCCATTCGCGACTGCTCGCAGCAAATATCTCCACCAGCCATTTAGGGGAGCGCTAGACGGGGAGAGCTCTTTGCAGAGAATTCTTGCCCAGGTGTGTGGCTGGTGGGTCTTGCCCACATGCTCAGGGTCGAACTGATCATCAGATTTGGAGTTGGGAAGGAATTTTCCCCTGGGTTAGATTGGCAGTGAACTTGCGGGGGAGGTGGGGAGTGTCACCTTCCTGTGCAGCCTGGGGCACAGGTCACATGCTGGTTTAAACTACTGAAAATGGTGGAGTCTCTGTAACTTGAAGTCTTTAAACCATGATTTGAGGACTTCAGGAACTGAGACAGAGGTTCTGGGTCTATTAACAGGAGTGGGTGGATGAGCTTCTGTGGCCTGCAATGGGTTTTTTTCTTTTCTTTTTATACCACGGGTTGGATTATGTGACTTCCAGTCTGACTGATTTCATAGCCTGGTGCCAAAACCTCTTCATTTTCATTTGCTCCACCAACAGGGTTGCCTTTCTCAACTGTTATTTTGCTTCTCAAACCAGCCATTAGTGTTTTTTTCACGTCATTGCTTGTGTGTAAACTTGGTTCTCAAATATTACTCCTGTTGGAATTCTGCAACTGTTCCATTTGGAGCTACAGTACTTCCAACAGGAGTACAAATATTCACTGAGGCCAGTATACTATCTCATATTAAATCCTTCTCAGAGGCAACATTCTCAAAGGCAAAAATCTACTTTAATTTTTACTGAACATAAGAATGCCCAGACTGGGTGGGACCAAAGGTCCATCTAACCCAGTCTCCTGTCTTCCAGCGGTGGCCAGTGATAGGTGCTTCAGAGGGAACGAACAGAACGGGCAATCGTTGAGTGATCCTGTTGTCCACTCTCAGCCTCTGGCAATCAGAGACTAGGGATATGGACACTCAGAGCATGGGGTTGAATCCCTGACCATCCTGGCTAATAGCCATTGATGGACCTATTGTCCAAGAACTTATCTAATTCTTTTTTGAACCCAGTTATAGTTTAGTCCTTCATAACATAATGAACACACATCTGCAATCCCAAGGGTGCTTGACAACCGCAAGAATTAAAAAATCATGAGTTATACACCCCCAAGTCATGAACTTTTAAAAAAGAAATAAGTGATAGTGGGTTTGTTGTATGTGCCTTTTTGTTCCTGAGCCTTTAGGGTACAGGAAGCCCAGATCCACAAAAGTAGGAGTCTAAACACTGGAGTGAACCTTGGCCTAGCCTCATACTTTTGCTGTTTCCTCTTCCAAAGAATTCATATACCTAAGACCATATGTCCGCTACAAATGTATGTTAGCTGAAGTTACATGAGCATACAGCCACTGCAGTTAGGATGTCACTTGTGCGCGTGTCTACTTGACTTTTTGTGTCAGTGGTGAGTGTGCTCACCTGGAGCACTTGTACTGATTCAGAGTGCGGTGCACCATGGGTGTGTATCAACCATCCACCAGAATCTGCTACCATCATCTTTGTCATCACCCGGTCAAGGGGTAGCAGATCTTGATGTCTGGCGACTTGTCATAATTTACTACCACGACCAGATGACGATGGTAGCAAATTGTAACAAGCATTACCCTGTCTGTCAGAATTTGCTAAAGGTGGGCCAGAGGCAGAAGATTGTGATGGATGGTTGCAGCAGCCACCAGAATTTGCTACTCC
The DNA here is from genome assembly GCF_015237465.2 of Chelonia mydas. Taxonomy (NCBI): domain Eukaryota; kingdom Metazoa; phylum Chordata; order Testudines; family Cheloniidae; genus Chelonia; species Chelonia mydas. The sequence continues at coordinate 387,662 of NC_057852.1, read as the reverse complement.
TGACCAATGAGATACCAGATTGCTAGCAAGTTCTGATAGGGCACCAAGAACATTCACAGATGGCAGTAACTGGTCCTGGTAGCAAACTCTGTCAGGTGCAATTTTTGACATTACACCCTACCTCCTGGCAGTGGGTGACAGTTTTCAAACTGCGGGCCACGTTGCCCTTGGGAGGCGCACCCCTCAGTTTGAAAACCTTTGTGCTGGATGGAAGGCAGAAATCCAAGGAGGCACATGATCCCCTCTAGGGAACGCAAATATGCTTGCTTGTCCCGAGTGATAAAATGCTTGGCTACAGCTCTCCAGCAAGGCGTCTACTGGGATTTTCAACCTCCGCTAACTCCCATTGGAAGCTCAGTGCCCAGGCACCTTTGAAAATCCCACTAGGCACCTACCTGCATGATTAGAGATCAACCCACCTTGGAGACTTTGGGCTCAAGTGACTTGGCTAAGGCCACCCAGGGAGTCGGTAGCAGGGCAGCGAATTGTGCAGCCTGACCCTGGAACTGCCTTCAGAGCCGCACCTGCAGCGTCTCAGATCCCCGAACTGTCAGCAAAGGCCGCGGGGTGCTGAGTTATCGTTTCCGATGAAGTGAGCTGTAGCTCACGAAAGCTTATGCTCAAATAAATTGGTTCGTCTCTAAGGTGCCACAAGTCCTCCTTTTCTTTTTGCGAATACAGACTAACACGGCTGCTGTTCTGAAAAGTGTCCTCTCAGTGTGTTCTGGGGCACAGGGGCTCAGCGCTGCCGTTACCCTGCTCAGGGCCTGTCGGTCAGACCACGGTTCAATGATGTGCAATAAAAGAGGAGACTCCGACCCCAGAGGCTCCCCTTGGCCACCGCTCCCCTCTGCAGCTCATAAACTGCTGCTTGTTGTCGACCTTTGTACCCCGCGCTCCCTGAGATCACCATCTCAGCGGGATAGTGAACGGTGGGGGCGGGGAGAATGCCCCGGGGAATGGTGGGTAGAGCTGAACAGAAACCAGGGTGTCTTGGTAACTTTTCCCCTTCATTTTTAAATACTATTCTTCTCTCTCATTCTCACCAGGCTGAGCCTCTTTTCGTGGAAACAATAATGTGGCCACATAACAGAAGAGCTGATAAAATCCCAGTGTTAGTTTCTCTCAGCTCCTTCCTCTTCAGTTACCTGGGGTTTGCCGCAGTCACACTGACAGGTGCACCTGAGTCCGATCTGGGCCCGGATGGGGCTGGGCTGTGAACGCCAGACTCTGCAGCCACGGAGCTCCCGGTGTCCCCGCAGAACCACTGGGGGCAGCCCACAGGACGCTGTTACTTTCTGGCGGTTTCACTGGAAACCCAGAGGAGATTTAACAGACGGGGCAGAACTCCGTGAGCTCAGCTCAGCGGCCCCCTGTAACGACAACCTGGGGGTCGCTAGGCCCCTAACAACACACAGTGCGATACCCAGGTGGCGAGATGTGCACGAGGGCCAGACCCAAGGGCCAGTGGGAATCTGACCAGTGTCTGCAATGGCACCGGGTCAGGCTCTGAGGCCCAGAGAGTCCCAGGCCAGAGCTCACTGGTAGAAATGTTGGGCTGAACAGGCCCTGGAGAATCACCAAGTCCAGGCCCCTGCACTGAGGCAGGGCCCAGGAAATCTGGCTGACAGGGCTCCACCCTGGTCAGGGGATGGGCGTCCTCAGACCAGGCTTCATGCAGACAAGTCGGGGGTAGCAGAGAACAGCAGGAGGGAAGGGAGGGGGCCGTATTGTGTGTGTCTGTAAAGTAGCTGCCACATCCAACAGGAGCGAGGCCAAGCAGAGCCCAGGGGAAGCGATGGAGGGGGCAGTCGGAGTTGGGGTGCCAGGCTGGGCTGTCACAATGTGTGTTGTCTGTGTGACCTGGTTCGAAGGAGGCGAGGCAGGGGCAGCAGGTCCAGGGGTTAGAGCAGGAGATCTCTGCCCTATTTACAGCTGAGCTAATGGCTCCCTGCCCTCTCCTGTTCCCCCCGATACTCTGAGCTGGACGTGTCTGTCCCCAGGAGCTCAGTAATTCCCTCTAATACCTTCCCGCCGCCCAACCCAGCTCCCCTGTCCACGTTTGTGCTGGTGGCCCCAGGGGCCCCTCTCTGGGGAGTTCAGGAGGGGCGGGTGGTGCTGTGTCACTCTGAGGTGGGGCTAGTGATGAAGGGGCCAGCCAGGGCCACAGTACAGTCAGCACGTTTGTGTATTTTGCTGCTCACGGTTCTCAGTATCGGGGATGGTGTGTTCGCGCCTGGGAACCCCAGTCACCGACGTGTAACAAAGAGACGCCCCTGGCCCAGGGAGCTCACAAGCTACACGACAGACACCACAGGAGTGACAGGCTCCCAGTGCAGGCGTGGGCAGCGAGCGGGAGGAAACACTGAACCGAACTCGGCTGTGGGTGCTGACCACACTTCTTTGTCTGGTTTTAGGAGCAGGAAAACCTGGCCCCAGCACTACTGAATAACAGGCTGTTCTTGTGGGTTCCGGTCACGGTCTAACCGTTTTATTCCAAATGTGAACACAACGTCCCAATTGGATGGAAAGTGAGTGTAAACAGCGGCCCGTGGACCATTCATTGTCCCCTTCGAAGCACTGTGCTAGTCTCAGACCTCACACTCCTGGGTTTTCTTCCCACACTTCCTTCTGCAGGACAGATTCTGGGGATGGGCACACTTTACCCACAGCCTACTTAGTGTACGATTATTCATGGTGTTTCTCCAGCACTGAGGCCTCAGATGATCTCAGCCCTGCTGGATTTCATCGAATCGCAGATTTTAAACCCTGAAGGGACCATTAGATTTAGTCTCATCTCATGTGTAACACCGACCAGTGAATTTCTCCTGGTTGCTGAACCCAGTAACTTGTGTTTGACTAAAGCTGGGGCCGGCAGCCTTTCAGCAAAGGTGGGCCGAGTCTTCATTGATTCACTCTAATGTAAGGTTTCGCGTGCCAGTCATACATTTTAATGTTTTTTAGAAGGTCTCTCTCTATAAGTCTGTGTATTATATCACTAAACTATTGTCGTATGTAAAGTAAACAAGGTTTTCAAAATCTTTAAGAAGCTTCATTTAAAATTATATTAAAATGCTGATCTTACGCCGCTGGCCCGCTCAGCCCGCTGCCAGCCTGGGGTCCCGGCCCTGCCCACACAGAGCGGGTACCTACCTTCTCCCTGGTTCTGGCCCATTCTCTTCCTCTCTCGGCACTGAGCTGAGGGTGGGAGTGCACTGAGCACAGGGCTGGGGGTTGGGGTGTAGGGTTGGGCCAGGAGCTAGGATGACGGAGGGGGCTCAGGGTTGGGGCAGGAGGTTTGGGGGTGGAGTGCTTATCTGGGCAGCTCCCATTTGATGAGAGGGGTGCAGGTGGGAACGTGGGTGTGTGTGTATGCAGGAGCTCCGTTTTGGTGCTCAGGGTGGGGGTGGGAATGTGGGGGGTGCAGGTGTCAGGTCATGGGGTGTGAGGGGGCTGGGTATGTGTGGGGGGTGCAGGAGTCAGGGCTGGGGGCTGGGGGTGTGTGGGGGGGTGCAGGGGTCAGGGAAGAGGGCTGGGGGAGTGTGAGGGGGGTGCAGGGTCAGGGCAGAGGGCTGGGGGTGTGTGAGGGGGGTGCAGGGGTCAGGGGAGAGGGCTGGGGGTGTGTGAGGGGGGTGCAGGGGTCAGGGCAGAGGGATGGGGATGTGAGAGGGGGTGCAGGGGTCAGGGCAGAGGGCTGGGGGATGTGAGGGGATCCAGGGATCAGGGCAGAGGGCTGGGGGGTGTGAGGGGATGCAGGGATCAGGGCAGAGGGCTGGGGGTGTGTGAGGGGGGTGCAGGGGTCAGGGGAGAGGGCTGGGGGTGTGTGAGGGGGGTGCAGGGGTCAGGGCAGAGGGCTGGGGATGTGAGAGGGGGTGCAGGGGTCAGGGCAGAGGGCTGGGGGTGTGTGAGGGGGGTGCAGGGGTCAGGGAAGAGGGCTGGGGATGTGAGAGGGGGGTCAGGGGTCAGGGCAGAGGGCTGGGGGTATGTGAGGGAGGTGCAGGGTCAGGGCAGAGGGCTGGGGGTGTGTGAGGGGGGTGCAGGGTCAGGGCAGAGGGCTGGGGGTGTGTGAGGAGGGTGCAAGGGTCAGGGCAGAGGGCTGGGGTGTGTGTGGGGGTGCAGGGGTCAGGGCAGAGGCTGGGGGTGTGTGAGGAGGGTGCAAGGGTCAGGGCAGAGGGCTGGGGTGTGTGAGGGGGTGCAAGGGTCAGGGCAGAGGGCTGGGGGTGTGTGAGGGGGGTGCAGGGGTCAGGGCAGAGGGCTGGGGGTGTGTGGGGGTGCAGGGGTCAGGGCAGAGGGCTGGGGGTGTGTGAGGGGGTGCAGGGGTCAGGGCAGAGGGCTGGGGGTGTGTGAGGGGGGTGCAGGGGTCAGGGCAGAGGGCTGGGGGTGTGTGAGGGGGTGCAGGGGTCAGGGCAGAGGGCTGGGGGTGTGTGAGCGGGTGCAGGGTCAGGGCAGAGGGCTGGGGATGTGAGAGGGGGGTGCAGGGGTCAGGGCAGAGGGCTGGCGGTGTGTGAGGGGGTGCAGGGTCAGGGCAGAGGGCTGGGGGGTGTTAGGGGGTGCAGGGTCAGGGCAGAGGGCTGGGGGTGTGTGGGGGGGTGCAGGGGTCAGGGCAGAGGCTGGGGGTGTGAGAGGGGGGTGCAGGGTCAGGGCAGAGGGCTGGGGGTGTGTGAGGGGGGTGCAGGGTCAGGGCAGAGGGCTGGGGGTGTGTGAGGGGGGTGCAGGGTCAGGGCAGAGGGCTGGGGGTGTGTGGGGGGGTGCAGGGGTCAGGGCAGAGGGCTGGCGGTGTGTGAGCGGGTGCAGGGTCAGGGCAGAGGGCTGGGGGTGTGTGAGGGGGTGCAGGGTCAGGGCAGAGGGCTGGGGGTGTGTGAGGGGGGTGCAGGGTCAGGGCAGAGGGCTGGCGGTGTGTGAGCGGGTGCAGGGTCAGGGCAGAGGGCTGGGGGTGTGTGGGGGGGTGCAGGGGTCAGGGCAGAGGGCTGGGGGTGTGTGAGCGGGTGCAGGGTCAGGGCAGAGGGCTGGGGGTGTGTGGGGGGGTGCAGGGTCAGGGCAGAGGGCTGGGGGTGTGAGGGGGGTGCAGGGTCAGGGCAGAGGGCTGGGGGTGTGTGAGGGCGGTGCAGGGTCAGGGCAGAGGGCTGGGGGTGTGTGAGGGGGTGCAAGGGTCAGGGCAGAGGGCTGGGGGTGTGTGAGGGGGGTGCAGGGTCAGGGCAGAGGGCTGGGGGTGTGTGGGGGGGGTGCAGGGGTCAGGGCAGAGGGCTGGCGGTGTGTGAGCGGGTGCAGGGTCAGGGCAGAGGGCTGGGGGTGTGTGAGGGGGTGCAAGGGTCAGGGCAGAGGGCTGGGGGTGTGTGGGGGGGTGCAGGGGTCAGGGCAGAGGGCTGGCGGTGTGTGAGCGGGTGCAGGGGTCAGGGCAGAGGGCTGGGGGTGTGTGGGGGGGTGCAGGGTCAGGGCAGAGGGCTGGGGGATGTGAGGGGGGTGCAGGGTCAGGGCAGAGGGCTGGGGGTGTGAGAGGGGGGTGCAGGGGTCAGGGCAGAGGGCTGGGGGTGTGTGAGGGGGGTGCAGGGTCAGGGCAGAGGCCTGGGGGTGTGTGAGGGCGGTGCAGGGTCAGGGCAGAGGGCTGGGGGTGTGTGGGGGGTGCAGGGTCAGGGCAGAGGGCTGGGGGATGTGAGGGGGGTGCAGGGTCAGGGCAGAGGGCTGGGGGTGTGTGAGGAGGGTGCAAGGGTCAGGGCAGAGGGCTGGGGTGTGTGAGGGGGGTGCAGGGGTCAGGGAAGAGGGCTGGGGGTGTGTGAGGGGGGTGCAGGGTCAGGGCAGAGGCCTGGGGGTCTGTGAGGGGGGTGCAGGGGTCAGGGCAGAGGGCTGGGGATGTGAGAGGGGGTGCAGGGTCAGGGCAGAGGGCTGGGGGTGTGTGAGGGGAGTGCAGGATCAGGGCAGAGGGCTGGGAATGTGAGAGGGGGGTGCAGGGTCAGGGCAGAGGGCTGGGGATGTGAGAGGGGGGTGCAGGGGTCAGGGCAGAGGGCTCGGGATGTGAGAGGGGGGTGCAGGGTCAGGGCAGAGGGCTGGGGATGTGAGAGGGGGGTGCAGGGGTCAGGGAAGAGGGCTGGGGATATGAGAGGGGGGTGCAGGGTCAGGGCAGAGGGCTGGGGGTGTGTGAGGGGGGTGCAGGGTCAGGGAAGAGGTTGGGGGGTATGGGCTGGGGTGGTGGTGTTGCTCCCAGCCCCCTGCCTTGAGTGGCTCACGGAAGGGGGCTGGAGGAGATATGCCGATTCCACCCCCTTCCCCATGGTCCCCAGAGCAGTTTTCCCTCTCCCCATCCCTGGCAAGGGCTGTGAGCTGATGGGCGGCAGGGAGGGAGAGGGGCAGGGGCAGGAACCCGGCACGCTGGGGGAAGAGGTGGGGGAGCGGGGAGCTCGCCTGCCCTGCAAGGAGAGCGTCTGGGGCGGAGAAGAGCAGGCCGGGGCGGGCAGGATTTTTAGCGGCACGCTGCTGTCTGCCGGGGTCCTGGCCTGGGTTCGGCAGCGGGCTGAGTGGGGCTGTGTGCCGGGGGCAGCAGGGTGCCGTTAAAAATTGGCTCATGTGCCATCTTTGGCCCCTGTGCCATCGGTTGCTGACCCCTGGACTAAAGCATCCTTCCAGAAAGGCACCAGTCTGGACAGGGAGATATTAAGGGATGGAGAATTCACCACTCCCCTGGGGAGTTTGTTGATCACCGGCACTGTTACAAATTGTGCCTTATTTCTAATTTGAATTTGTCTGACTTCAACTTCCAGCAATTGACTCCTGTCCTGCCTTTCTCCACTAGATTACAGAGCCCTTTAATGCCCAGTGTGTTCTCCCCACGGAGGTACAAAAACACCATGATCAAGTCACCTCTCCCTCCTCCTTCTGATAAACTAACCCGGCCGAACCCTTTCAGTCTGGCCCTGCAGGGCATTTTCTCCAGCCCTTGAGTCTAATTTGTGGCTCTTTTCTGCACCCTCTGCACTTTTTTTGAACGTCCTTTTCAAAATGTGGCCATCACCAGTGGGCACCGTGTTCCTGTGTCCACCTCACCAGCACCGAATGTGGAGCTAAACTCCTTCCCTGCCCCCGGTCACGGGCAAGGGTGTGTCGGGCAGAGCTGCTTTTCCGCCCTTTGCAACTGCCATTCCTGCTCCCTCCCCATCCGTTCCTCCTCCCCTTTCGCCTGTTTGCCCTGCTCCTCTCCCCCCGGCCTCTCCCTTCTCTTCGCCTGCCCTGGCACCGAGCAGGGCAGAGACCAGCCGCAGGCACCGCCCGCCAGAGCCTGCAGAGCCGGGGAAGGAGACAGAGAGCCTGAGCCCAGCAGCCATGGAGACACCTGCTCCACCAGAGACTAGGAAATGTGAGGCTGCGCGTCAGGCACCCCCGGACCCAACATCTTTAGCTGGGAAAGAGCTGGATGAGGCCATTTGTTACATCTGTCGGGATTGTCTGACAGACCCGGTGACTATGGAGTGCGGGCACAACTTCTGCCGGGACTGCATCAGCCAGCGCTGTGAGGGAGTGGAGAGACTCTCCTGTCCTCAGTGTGGGGAAACGTTCTGGAAAAGAGCCTTCAGGTCTAACACGCAGCTCGGCCGCATAGTCGAGTCCATCAGACAACGGGGGTTAAAGCCAGGACAAAGCGGACGGGAGGGGAATCGCTGTGAGGAACATGGCAAAGAGCTCACATGGTTCTGTAAGGAAGATTCCAAAGCCCTTTGTGAGGATTGCGGAGGATCCCCGGCTCACCGCTCTCACGCTGTGATTCCCTGGGCAAAGGCTTCCCGCAAGCCCAAGGTAGGGGTGTTTTTGTTGGCTAATAACCCCCCTCAGGGCCTTATGTCCTCTCCTCTCTGGACAGGTATCAGTCTGTTGGGAGCAGACCTAACCCCAGGATCAGGGTCAGCAGGTTTGTATAATTTTTGGTGGTGCCCGGAACGGGTCAGTCCCCCTCCCCCACACCCACCTAAGGCTCTGGAGTTGGGTGCGGGAGGGGTGCAGGCTCTGGGAGGGAGTTTGGGTGCGGGGTGTAGGCTCTGGGCTAGGGCACGGGGTTGGGGTGCAGGGGTGGTGCGGGGGGACTCTGGGAGGGAGTTTGGGTGCAGGCTCTGGGCTGGGGCACGGGGTTGGGGTTCAGGAAGGGGTGCGGGGGGACTCTGGGAGGGAGTTTGGGTGCGGGCTCTGGGCTGGGGCAGGGGTTGGGGTGCAGGGGGGTGCGGGGGGGACTCTGGGAGGGAGTTTGGGTGCGGGCTCTGGGCTGGGGCAGGGGTTGGGGTTCAGGAAGGGGTTCAGGGGGGACTCTGGGAGGGAGTTTGGGTGCGGGCTCTGGGCTGGGGCAGGGGTTGGGGTGCAGGGAGGTGCGGGGGGGACTCTGGGAGGGAGTTTGGGTGCGGGCTCTGGGCTGGGGCAGGGGGTGGGGTGCAGTTCCCCAAAGTGTCCTGCACACCTCTCTGGTAGCAGCTCCTAGGCGGGAGGGCTGGGGGTCTCAGTGTGCCCACAGGCACCGCCCCTGCAGCTCCCATTGGCTGCAGTTCCAATGGCAGAGTTGGCATGCTGAGCAGGGTGGGGGCAGTGAGCGGAGTCCACACCTCCCCCCCCCAGAGGCGGCAGGCACATGCCAGCCACTTCCGGGAGTGGTGTGCCCCGTGGACTGAGGGCGAGGAGGAGGAAGCCATTTTGGCCCCGCTGCGCTACCAGTGGTCCTTTTAAATTGCCTGGGCCGGGAGATGCTCTGGGGGAGGTGTGCAGGGGCGGCAGGCAGAGCCAGGGGAGAGACCCAGCCCCAAACAGTGGTGGAGCCGGGCCCCCATGCTCTGATATTCCTGGAGCACGGTCACCACAAGCCCATATAACTCGCCGCCCCTGCACAGGATCCCATGAGTTTCTGGGCCCCCCAGACACACTCCCAGCTGCAGGCCCCATGTCTGCCACCCTGCTTTAGGGTGTGTCCTCTGCACCCCAGCTGCCTTAACCCCCAGAACCAGCTCCTTCGTCCTCCCAAGCTCCGAGTCGTACACACACGCTCCGGCAGATTCCCAGCTTGCTGTGGGCATGCCGAGTTCTCAGCTGACCCCTTCGGGGACAATGTCTCAGGCGAGCTGGGAACTCTGGCTTAGAAAAGGGATTCCTTAACCACGGGCACCTGTACAAAGCACTAGAGAGCTACAGCTCTTCACAAAACAACAAAGTGTCCTGAGGCAAACTTCCCCAGACTCCTGTGCCCTATCTCACCCCTGCGGTCAGTGGCGACTGGTGCAAACGGGGAGGGCATGGGGCGGTGCCAGAAAAGGGGAGCGGCCCCCACTCCCCGCCCATGCGACACCTTTGCCTGCAGTGACTCTCAGGCACAGCGAAGACCTCTCTGCTTTCTCTCCTTCCAGCCTCGCCTTCTGGCATATGGCGGTCAATGGCCCCTTTTGCTTCAATACAGTCTCTGCCCCCTTTTGCCGTATGCCAGGTTGGAGTGTCTGAGTTCTCTGGACCTCCCCTGTTTGTCAAACTAAAATCTTCACTGAGCTCAGAGTCAGAGCCACTTGTTCTAGTTACTACAAGAGTTTTTTCCCTGCCTTTTAATCTCATTCGTCCTGCAGAGCGAAGGCAGGTCTGGGTCTAGCAGACAAAGGCAGAACCAGAGCTAATTGCTGTAAATTAAAGCTAGACAGATTTAGGATAGATATAAGTTGCACATATTTGACTAAGAGGGGGATTTACCGTTGGAACAACCTACCGAGGGTTGTGGTGGGTTCCCACCAGTTGGAGTCTTTCAACCATTGCTGGGCGTCTCTCAGAGATCTGCTCTATCTCAGCCACAGATCGATGCAGGCATCTCTGGGGGAGGGTCTTTGCCCTGTGCTCAAAAACAGGAGGTCAGAGGAGATGATCAGAATGGACCCTCCTGGCCTTATCAGCTGTGAATCTGTGACTAACTTATTCTGGCTAATGCTGGCCCATGGAGAAGCAGAACCCTTTGTGGTTGACAAAGGTACATGGTAGTGTGCACAGGAAACTGAAGCCACAGAAGTGAGAATGTTAGGTAAATTATTTGCTCAGATGAATGAAACTCATAAATACCTAGGGACGCAGGGATGGCTGGAAATTTACCTTCCTGCAGTGGGATTTCCCCAATGGGAAGAAGGGTTTTGTGCCTGAAAGTGTGTGGCTCACTGTGACCTTCTGGGTGGCAATCAAGACCAGTGAGGGGCTGTCAGCTAAGTTCCCTGTAAGTTGTGCGGCCGCGGAGCTGCCTATTTAGTGCCACGCAGGCATTCACGGAACCTGCCCAAGGTGGGGACCTGCCGCAGCCGGGGGAGGGAGGACCTGAACCCGGCGCCTCTCCCCCAGCCTGAACCCACCCGCGGCCCCGGACCTGGAGTCCCCCGGCTGCTGCCGGAATGGCCCTGGCGGCCTGGCCCTGGAGTCCCGCTGCCACGGCCCAGGTAGCCCTCCCCCAGCTCCAACCCAGCCCCGACTGGAGCCTGCTGGGGCCAGGCACCCCGGAGCTGCCACGGTGGGGAGAGGTGCCTTTCCCACCCAGCCCAGGTGCTGCTGCGAGGAGAGAGAGATGGGGGGAGTCCTCTCTCCTCACAGTAGCCCCAACCACCCTCCTTCACCCCAAACCCTTCAACCTGGCCCCATCCCATAGCCTGTACCCCCAGCCAGAGCCCTCACATGCCTGCACCCCAAACCTCTGCCCCGGGCCGGAGCCCCTCCCACCCTCAGAACCCCTTGGCCCCACCCCCACCACATGAATTTTGTTAGGTGCAGCAATATGAAGGTGATGTGCCTCACCGCACCTCCATACTGGTGCACTGAACAACATTCATTCCACTCGGGGTGGGGAAAATTAGAGGGAACACTGGTCACCACCTGTCTTGCAACCTTGGGCTCTTCACCGTGCTTTGCTGTTGTAGACCTCAACCCGGATCCCTCACAACCAACCAGACAGCCTGCACGTCACACCCTGAGTGTCTGTAGCTGCAGCCTGTCACCAACACTCCAGTCACACGTTGGCTTCCACTATCCTCAGTTCCTACTTTCCGGGTCACCCCAACACACTCCCAGTCCCCAAATTTCCCAAAACCTTGTGTTCTGCATTGTCTAGCCCTCTCCTGGGCAGTTCAGATAGTAAAGGTCTGGTGGCCCTGGAAAGGGTCAATATTCAACAGTCTGCTACTTTAATTGGAGTTACCGAACAGTTCAGTTTAAATACAGCACTGGATTAGTTTAGATTAAAAATAAAGAAGTTTATTAACAAAAGAAGATAGGATTTTAAGTGAGTCTAAGTATCAGGTGTTTAAGTCATTAATGGTTACAAGAGAAATAAAGATAAAGCACTGTCCAGTAGCTAAAACTTAAGAAGCTACACTTGATTAAAGGTAAAATCCATTCCTAGCAACAGGGCTGACCAAATTCTCAGGTCAGGGTCCCCCTCAAAGTAAAAGGGATGGTTCCTTTTTCTCCTTTGGTGAAAGAGAGAGAGAGAGAGATGATCTGGGGTGTTTTTACACCTCATTTTATAGTCCAGTCACCCTTTGAATGCAGTTTCCTGAGGGTTACCTCTAGATAAAGTTTATTCCAGCTGTGACAAAGGAGACACGGAGTCTCATGGTGGAAGAGGTTCCATGCTGTTGTTTGCTAAAATGCAGATTGACCTGTTCCTGCCCCGTTACATTGCCAAAGAATGGGCATTTGACAGGTGACTGGCCATCAAGTTTGATAACACCTGGCTAGAGGTGTTAGCTTCTCCTTTGTCTTTGAGAAACTGGTTTACTCCCTCCCCCGACCAGCCTGGTAAGCACATTGTAGTCATAATTGCAGCTTGTGTTCATAACTCTTAATACACATTTTGTACATACATTACAGAACACAATTAATGATCAGTGTGTTATTTGTTTTCAAGTGATACCTCACTAGGGTGATCAGATGTTCTGATTTTATTGGGACAGTCCTGATAGTTGGGGCTTTTTCTTATATAAAGCGCCTATTACCCCCCACACTCTGTCCCAATCTTTCAAACTTGCTCTCTGGTCACCCTATACCTCACAAGGCATATTGTGAACAAAGTTCATTACAGTAGTGGGTAGGGTTGGACATGCACATCCAGAGGAAATGATCATTGGATGTTTTTATATATATATATATATATATATAAAATATATATATATATATTTATATATATATAAATTATATAAATTATAATTTATAATTATTAAATTATAGACGATTATTGATCATTTCCCCATTTCTCCTTTCAGGGGGAGGCAAGCACACCAAGCAGGTACTGTACATGCATCTGCCTTTGTCATTTCCCCTTACATTCCTGTTCGAGTCACTGCAGAACTGACTGAGGATGTCTTCTTTGTAGGAGTGACAATGTGCCTGTTCACGAACAGGGAGCCATTTCTACTCAACTGCAGGAACTCAGAGGTAAGTGAATGCCAATCTCATACGCTGCAGGGCCTACCCCAAGCATTCAGGAATCAGGAGTCAGACATAGCAAGATTGTCTTGAAAAGCACAAGATTCTAAACAAAATCAATTGTGTTGGTTTTGGTCTGTGTTGTGTGTTTGAATTTAATGATTTGAGATTGTCAAATATCAGGCTCCACTGGAATTACTTCATCTAAGATCATCAGTCAGAGATGAGTACAGCACTATACACAATACAGGAAGAACAGGTACATCACCATCCTCGGTGTGCGGTAAAGTGTTGGTCTCTGTGTCTCTCTCATCTGTTACTGGATGCCAGCAGTTTTGCACTCTCTACGTATTTTCCAAAACTTGTGTCTTGTTATAGGGTGTGAGACACGAAGAAACCCCTTCCCACCATTAATGTCACTGTGTCCTGTTTGGACATTTTTGTTTTCATAGAATCATAGAATATCAGGGTTGGAAGGGACCCCAGAAGGTCATCTAGTCCAACCCCCTGCTCGAAGCAGGACCAAGTCCCAGTTAAATCATCCCAGCCAGGGCTTTGTCAAGCCTGACCTTAAAAACCTCTAAGGAAGGAGATTCTACCACCTCCCTAGGTAACGCATTCCAGTGTTTCACCACCCTCTTAGTGAAAAAGTTTTTCCTAATATCCAATCTAAACCTCCCCCATTGCAACTTGAGACCATTACTCCTCGTTCTGTCATCTGCTACCATTGAGAACAGTCTAGAGCCATCCTCCTTGGAACCCCCTTTCAGGTAGTTGAAAGCAGCTATCAAATCCCCCCTCATTCTTCTCTTCTGCAGACTAAACAATCCCAGCTCCCTCAGCCTCTCCTCATAAGTCATGTGCTCTAGACCCCTAATCATTTTTGTTGCCCTTCGCTGGACTCTCTCCAATTTATCCACATCCTTCTTGTAGTGTGGGGCCCAAAACTGGACACAGTACTCCAGATGAGGCCTCACCAGTGTCGAATAGAGGGGAACGATCACGTCCCTCGATCTGCTCGCTATGCCCCTACTTATACATCCCAAAATGCCATTGGCCTTCTTGGCAACAAGGGCACACTGCTGACTCATATCCAGCTTCTCGTCCACTGTCACCCCTAGGTCCTTTTCCGCAGAACTGCTGCCTAGCCATTCGGTCACTAGTCTGTAGCGGTGCATTGGATTCTTCCATCCTAAGTGCAGGACCCTGCACTTATCCTTATTGAACCTCATCAGATTTCTTTTGGCCCAATCCTCCAATTTGTCTAGGTCCTTCTGTATCCTATCGCTCCCCTCCAGCGTATCTACCACTCCTCCCAGTTTAGTATCATCCGCAAATTTGCTGAGAGTGCAATCCACACCATCCTCCAGATCATTTATGAATGATTCATTTACCATCATTTATGGTATCATTTTACCTAATTACTGATGGAATTTCCTTTATGGCATCTTTAGGGTACATGATGGATAAGCTAAAGGGGATTCCAATCCAACCTTTATCACTGTTTCATCTCTTTCAGAACCCATCTGCACTAACAATTATCCCAGTTATCAACCACCCAGTTCCTGACAGAAAACACCTGCCATAACATATATTCCTCACCAATCGAAGAACAGAGCTAAATCTGAGGTGCCCTTTACAGTGTAAACAAGACTGGGTGATGGGTATCTGGAGTTTGAGGGGTCTTTCCTTAGGCATCTATTTCCCACAGACTTGGAAGCACCCATGTCAAGGTTCCTCCCCCACTCTGAACTCTAGGGTACAGATGTGGGGACCTGCATGAAAACCTCCTAAGCTTACTTTTACCAGCTTAGGTTAAAACTTCCCCAAGGTACAAATTAATTTTACCCTTTGCCCTTGGAATTTCCACTGCCACCACCAAACTTTAACTGGGTTTACTGGGAAAACGTAGTTTGGACACGTCTTTCCCCCCAAAATCCTCCCAACCCTTGCACCCAACTTCCTGGGAAAGGTTTGGTAAAAATCCTCACCAATTTGCATAGGTGACCACAGACCCAAACCCTTGGATCTTAGAACAATGAAAAAGCATTCAATTTTCTTACAAGAAGACTTTTAATAGAAGTAAAGGAATCACCTCTGTAATATCAGGATGGTAGATACCTTACAGGGTAATTAGATTCAAAACATAGAGAATCCCTCTAGGCAAAACCTTAAGTTACAAAAAAGACACACAGACAGGAGTAGTCATTCTATTCAGCACAGTTCTTTTCTCGGCCATTTAAAGAAATCACAATCTAACACATACCTAGCTAGGTTACTTACTAAAAGTTCTAAGACTCCATTCCTGTTCTGTCCCCGGTAAAAGCAGCATACAGACAGACACAGACCCTTTGTTTCTCTCCCTCCTCCCAGCTTTTGAACGTGTCTTGTCTCCTCATTGGTCATTTTGGTCAGGTGCCAGCGAGGTTACCTTTAGCTTCTTAACCCTTTACAGGTGAGAGGATTTTTCCTCTGGCCAGGAGGCATTTTAAAGGGGTTTACCCTTCCTTTTATATTTATGACAACCCATGATAATGAGGTACAGCCCAGTACTCGGTCACAGGAAATTCCGGAATACGGGTCACTCACAGGTTAAAAACCAACTCTCTGGCCTTGGAGTTCAAACACACTCTTTGGTAACGCCATAAAGATTTGGGGAGAACAGTTCATATGGTGTCAAGGCTGGTTACCCGCTCTGGCACTTCGAGTGCAAAATGTTTCTAGGCACCTCTCTGAATCTTTGGGTGCCTCAATCCCTTTAGAAAACCTGTCCCTCTGTGAATCAGTTCCCCATCTGTACAATGGGCATAATAGCACTGCCCTACCTCCCAGAGGGGTTGTGAGGATAAATACACTAAAGACTGAACGGCTGGGCAGGTACCCAGACACTGTGGTAGTGAGGGCCATACAGGTAGCGAAAACAGATTATGGCACCAGCACCAGAAGAGTTCAGTCTCCTGTCAAAGTATTCTGCTTAGTACTAGAGACGTGTGTTTAAACCGAAACAGATGGGGGCATCATCTTCAATACTCCACCTGCAAACCGTACCTCTCCGGCGCCTGCTGCGGTTTGGTATTAGAACAGACGATAGGAGGTAGGCAGTGTCGTTATGAGGGAGTTACAGGTGTCTGGGTGACTGTGGTTTGCAGTAGTGGTTGTGAGAGTTTCATTTCTGGGTGGTTTAAGTTAAAGCTGAATCTTAACTTTTAATTTCCATGGTTTTAAAAGTTTGATTTCTTAAAATCTAAAATTGATTTTAACGCTCTTTTGAAAAAAATGTCTGGCACATCTGCTCAATCTCTGACACTGAGAGAGATTGTGTGTGACATTATTAATACTTAGTTATGCTGGTTTTAGCATTGGTTGTAAATACTGAGCTATATAAGTGACAGGCCCATTTCCATACTTTCTGTGATGAACTAGAAACTAGCTGGAATGAGCGCTGGGTGAAATGTATGTCCACTCAGAAGGCCGGCATGCGGCCTAGACCCAACTTAAATCCTGCTTATGTCCCATTTTGAGATGTCCCTAGATGAGATGTGTGGGAAGCCTGGGCCTTGCGCTGGTCCCATGTGAAGAGGGGAATCACATCTGTTCTGAGTGATTCTGAAATGAACTATAATTATAGACGGGAGGTGGGGGGGCACTTAGAAAGTAGTTCTGTTTTCCACGACTAAACTTCTGTGTCCTGCTTGAAATATCATAAGGTGCTCGCCGGCAGCAAATGTCACAAGCAGTGGACATTCCCTGCCATTCCACTTGTGCTCGCCAGGTGCCATCGTTTTATGAATTCTGTTCATCACCATGTGCATACAGTTCAGATAACCTTGTAATGGTCAGTTTACTGGGCTCATAAATGAATAGCTCTGTCGCTTCCCTTAAATGAGCTTTTCCAAGGACTGTCTTTGCAGCACTGCATAACATGATGCATGGGCTGCCTTTGCCTCACTAATGCAGGAGCATGGTACTTTGTGAGAGGGGCTGCTCTCCCGCCTGGACTCCATGGGGCATTCCACTCTGTCAGTCAGGGAGGGGATGGAGGCTGTTCTAGGAAACAGGTGGACAGCAAGGAAGCTAAGCTTTATATATTTTCCTGTTGTAGAAAAGTTCTGTACTTTGTACCTCAGTGCAGCTAGTCACAGTAAACCCGAGGACTATGGGGTTAATCTCAGCTAGCTACACTGAGATAAAATGCGCAGTGTTTTGTCTCCACTAGGATTTCATAGAGAGACAGCATCTCCATTAGCTACCATGTCAGTGTAAAAACAAACCGTTTTTGCAGCGAAATCCTGTTCATAGAAAAAGTGCTAGTAGCTTTCACATGTAACAAAGATCAAAGGGGCTACCAGTTGCTCCTTCCCCATTCTAAATCATTCTGTTTCTGGACTGCATAGCTAGACTGGTTTGTTAAACAGAGACATAATCATACAGAAGGGTAGGCTTTGTATTTGCAGAATGGCACAAAACTACCAGTGTTTGACTTTTCAAAAATACAAAAAAGGCACAAAAAAGGACAAAAATGTCAGTAATACAATATTTGAGACAAGTATGTTTTAAGCCACTGACTGTAAACTGTCCCCCTCTTTCACAAGTACAGCACATTGTGTTCAACGGTCGGAATATCTCCATAAACATGGCAGAATGAAAGCTCACAATTTGCCTTTTTCTCCTTCTAGCGACTCTGCGATCCAAAACAAAGCAAAACGAAGGTAAGTTTTGGTCCCACTGGGGTGTTTTCCAGTGACAAGCAAAGGGGAAACAAACACAGCTTGCGCTCTGCTTTGCTTCTCAGATAAATGAGGAAGGCCTGAAATACTGTTTTTAGACTGTGCTTATTCAACACATTAGCAATTCAGGTCCTGCCTAGGCCCATGGAGGGCAGAGGGAGGCAAGGAGCAGAACAGAACGAAGAGGAAATCAGCAAACTGAAAAGGCCAGAGGCTGTCCAGGCAACAGGCTGTTGCTGCTTCTCCAGCCTCTGCTAGAGGGATCCTTCTGGCTGCAGGGGCTTGCATCACCCCCAAGTTTTCCCACTGTCATTTCCCCCATCGCCATGTGGCTGGGCAAGCAGGTTACATGGGGTTGGTTCCCCTGTGGTCGGGGAGACTCTGGTTGATTCGCTCCTGGCACCGAGTGGTTTTGTTCCTTCTCAAGCTCTCCTCTCCCACCAGAGCAATGAAGAGCCTGATCCAACATTGGGCCAACCAAATCAGCTGCCTCAATTGTCCACCATCCCTCCCCTACTCAAACCCCTCCCTGGCTCCTCCTCTGCGTCAGCAGCAGATTGTAGCTTGTCCTCAGCTTCAAGGCTCAACCCTCTGGAATTGGATACTTTGCGAAAAGGGCCGTTCTCCTGTCCTGGCATCTGTGGGGTGTCCCACTTTTGCATGCCAAAAACAGGAAACAAAGAAAGAAATGTCAAAATTGAGTGGGGATTGGGAGGTAGAGATGAGACCACTATACTACAACTTCTTAACAGCTCTCATACTTTATTAATTTCTCTTTTTTGTCTTTTAGAGAAAATTGTTGCTGAACTTAGTAAGTTGCATTTTCCCTTTCCTCGGCGAGTGACCTAACTGCAGCATTGCTGGCTATTCTGAGTGCCTCTCAGTCTCTCTCCTATTGATGATGTCCTAGTTGTATAAATAATTAAATTATTATTATTATTTATAATAAATAAATTAAATACATAAATAAAGTAAATAGCCATACGCACACCTCCACTGTGAACATCCTAATCCCTGGCCTACAGAACCATTCACACTTGCTTTCAGGCGTTTTTGTAAGTATTCTCTAAGGTATACTAAGTATTGGAGTTTATAAGTGTGACAGCCCTGCTATGGTTAAGGTTCATGTTTTGCTTTAAAGCTGGTCTTTCCTAAGTGCTCTAAAATCTGCATGGTTCCTTGGATTGCCCCTGAGATTTGTTGTGGCTTGTGGGGGCCTAGCTTTCAATTACTGGTCCAAATTTGTGGCCATTTTATCAAAGGGTTGCTGATATACAGCCCCTCCCTCCCCCAAAAAACAGATTTTCTTTAAATTGACCGATTTTGGCAACCATTTTTTGTTCATACATAGTGATCAGTGGGCTTATTTAGTCCGCAGAAGAGACGAGCGAGGGGGGATTTGATAGCAGCCTTCAGCTACCAGAAGGGGGGTTTCAAAGAGGATGGAGCTCGGCTGTTCTCAGTGGTGGCAGATGACAGAACAAGGAGCAATGGTCTCAAGTTGCAGTGGGGGAGGTCTAGGTTGGATATTCGGAAACACTATTTCACTAGGAGGGTGGTGAAGCATTGGCATGGGTTACCTAGGGAGGTGGTGGAATCTCCTTCCGTTGAGGTTTTTAAGGTCAGCTTGACAAAGCCCTGGCTGGGATGATTTAGCTGGGGATTGGACCTGCTTTGAGCAGGGGGTTGGACTAGATGACCTCCTGAGGTCCCTTCCAACCCTGATATTCTATGATTCTATGATCAGTCTAGGGCTTAGTTGGTCACACCAGGGTCTCCAGAGCTCAAGGGTTATCTCAACAGAGGGCATTGACATTTGCCAGCCCTTTGCAGAAAATCAAATGAAAAATGTATTTCAGAAAGATTTTGCTGCTCTAGCTTAGCTAGTCAATTGTCTCTTGTGCTAAATCGCAAACTAAAGGGATTACACCAAAGACTGTGCAGACAGAGAGGCTAATTACCTGGGAAACTACCTTTTCTCACTGTGTCTGGGTGGCTCTAAGGGAATGTCATCGTCATTGCATCTGAGCCCTGTCCTAGGCAATGAGGATTTAAATCCAAACCCAGAGAGAAATGTGAAGAACAAAAAACAGGCCGATTGCTCCAAACTGCCTCTATCAAAGGGGGTTTTGATTTGGGGGAAATGTAATCTGAGTGCAGCAGAATAATCCAAAAGCATAGATACTAGCTGAAAATAAACAATCCAAACAAATAGTCACTAGGAACGGAGGGTGATTGGGGTAGAAGAGTAAGTGGGAATATTGGGAAAAGGGATTGGTTCTGCAGCTAGGTGGGATAAATGGGAATAGGTGGTAGGGCAGGGAAAAGGGTTTGGGGGCTCAGGTAAGAAGGAGGGGTAGGGATTTGGGGTGGTGTGAGGGGAGAAGATGTAAAGGGTTGGAGAATGTGAGGGGTAACAAAGGATGTTGGGGATTAAGGGGTGGAGGGCCTGTCAGCCCTGAATTCTCCCCTTCTGTGTGTGCTGAGATCTGGGAGACCCTGCTCCTCTCAGGTGTCTGAACCCCTTTCCCTGCCTCTCCGTGTGAGCTGGGATGGGGGTGGCACAAATTTAAACATCTGAAATCCAGACAATGAAGAGTTAAACTACACATCACTCCTGTGTGGGGCAGAGGGCCTTGGTTTGGGGCTGGGTGCACTGGGTGGGCCAAGGGCATAACTATGGAAGCCTGGCTGAAGCTGGGGGGCAGGAGGCCCATCTGGGAGTGAGCGATGGGAAGAGGGGCCCAGGTCAGTGCTCAGCTCAGGCTCAGTAAGCAAGGCTGCATGCGGCCCTTCAGTAAGCTGCTGGCTGTGACATGTGAACACAGCAGCACAGGGCAGGGGAGAGCAAAGAGCAACTTCTTCCATGTGAATGGCTTCTCCAAGGCCAGTATGGCGTAGTAGGCTGGGAAGGGCAGAGGAGCTGGAAAAGTTGGTGGGCGGGGGCTACATGATTCAGGGAATGACGGGCAGGGGGTGGAGAAGCAGAGAGACACACAGTCGTCTCTCATATGAGTAACGTTCCTGTAATAACCATGTAATAAAGCTGCCGAGGTCTGGGGACATGGACCATGGATGAGATTTCTCTCACCGTTCCTGTTAGCAACTACACACGGCAAACATTGTAAAGCACAACCATTATCCTCATTCCACTGTAATAAAATGTGCAAAAGCAGGGAGGAGGACTGAGGGATCATATCTGAGGGATCACAGAGCTACCATGTGGCTTAGTGGAAAGGCCACTGGACTGGGACTGTTCCAATCCTAGCTCTGCTACTGGCCTGCTGATGACCTTGGGCAAGTCCCTTTGCCTCTCTCTGCCTCAGTTTCCCATCTATAAAATAAGTATAATGATGTAAAGTTCTTTGAGATCGAGTGATGAAAAGCACTATATAAAGCTATGTCTTTATATTATTATGTAGCCACAACAGCACATCAACTGAAAATCTTGGTGAGCACTATAGCTCTCTAAATGGCCACTAACTCCACTTTCCCTGTAAAAAACCCAGGAAATGAAATGGCAAAAGGGAGGTTACGGAGCCCCATCATTGGAGGTTTTTAGAACATGTTGGACAAATTCCTGTCAGGGATGGTCTAGATTTACTTACTCTTGCAAAGGCATGAGCTGTCACCGGGCAACTTTAGCTCTGCATTAATCATGTGTTTGCCTTTTAATTGATATGAAGTTGTACAGCTCCAACAGGGGAGATTAAAATGACTCTCTAGCAGAATATCCTGTACCCTGGTGGTCTGGGCCGTTAAACGGCAGAATGGGAAGAAGTGGATTCAAACTTGGGTCTCCACATCCCAGGTGCATTCAGTGACCACTGGTCTGGTTGGTATCAAGGAGCCGCTGTCACTACTATTTTGTGAATGGCGGGTAAATCGAGCCCCCACACTGAGATTTCATTTTTGGAACTGTTAAAGGGAACATTTCAATATTTTCCACAACAAAGCTCTTTTTTTTCAACTGAAACAATTCAACAAAAGCAACATGAATTCATGAAATGTTTCGTTGGATCGAATATGCATTTTCCAGTAAAAAATATTTCAGCCAAACTATTTTGCCGCACTCTAGTGATAAACAGCGGCAGAAGAGAGCATTCCAAAACCAGGAACCAAACAAAGAAACCAAAAAAGTGTTTGACTTTCAAAAATAACAAAATGGAACGTGTGGTAGAGAGAGGGCAGGGGCGGGGAAGGGAGTCCTGTGTTACAACTTCTTACCAGCTATCAGACATTACTGATTTCTCTCTTTTCCTTTTTTTTTTAGAGGAAACTCTTGCTGACTTTGGTAAGTCCATTTTCCTTCTTCCTTGTTCCTGGAGCCCCCTGAAACACCTCCCACGAAGGTGCTTCTCTGTCCCATGCACTCCCCTCCCAGCAAGCAGAGCTATGTCTCCTCCCTTACCTCACACTTCCCCCTCCCAACTCCACCAGCCCCTCTCAGTCCCCCTCAAGCCTCAGCTTTTCTTAAAGTCCATTGATTTTGGCAACCTTGTTTTGCTTATGGATAGAGATCACACTAGGGCTCAGTTGCTCGCACCAAGGTCTCCAAAACTCAAGGGGTATCTCACCAGAGAGTACTGGCATTTGCCAGCCCTTTGCAGAAAATCCAAAGAAAAATGTATTTGAAAAATATTCACAGCTCTAGCTTAGCTCATCAGTTGTCTCTGGTGCTAAATGTCGTGCAAAAGGGATTAAACTGAATACGTGCTGACAGGCTAACTATCTGGAAAATGAGCATAAGCATCAGCTTCGCCATCAAGGTGACACCTGCCCCACTACATAGGCAGGCAACCTTAACCTTGCCAGCTTCAGTCTCTGCCCTTAGCAGGCCCTCAGGGAGCCTGCATTACTTTACCCCTCCCCCAGCCCTTGCCAACCAGCATCAAGTATCTCCCGGCTCAAAGTTTCCTTTTTGGAACTATCAAAAGGAACATTTCAATATTTTCCACAACAAATATTTTTTTCCATTGAAACAATTCAACAAAAGCAACATGAATTCATGAAATGTTTTTGTTGACCCAAATATGCCTTTTCCATTGGAAAATACTTCTGCTGAAAATTTGTGCCCAAAACTAGTGATCAACAATGGCAGAAAAGTGTGTTCCAAAAAATGGGAAACAAAGAAACAAAGAAAAACTACCAGTGTTTGACAATAAAAATACCAAAAGGTAGCTGGGAGTAGGAGCTAGGCAGGAGACCACTATGTTACAACTTCTTAACAGCTCTCATACATTATTCATTTCTCTTTTTTGTCTTTTAGAGAAAATGGTTGCTGAGTTTGGTAAGTTCCATTTTCCCTCCTCCTTGTTCCTGGAGTCCCCTGAAAAACCTCTCTGCTCAAATCCCCTTAGCTTCTCCCCTGCTTCAGCAGCAAATTGTAGCTTGTCCTCAGCTTCAAGTCTCAACACGCAGGAACTCGATACTTTGAGAGAGGGGCTGTTCTCCTGTCCTGGTATCCGGGGGGTATTCAACTACCTCAGCCAGAGATGGATGAATTCTAAGTGGAACATGTGCAGAGAAGGGCTCCCAGGATGATCAGAGTCATGGAGGGCCTGTCTTAAGGGAGGAGACCATAAGAACTTTGCTTATTTTGACTAGTAAAGGGAAGGCTGAGAGGGGCTGTGATCACTCTCTATAAATGCATCAGAGGGGGAAACACCAGGGAGGGAGATAAGCTACAGAAGCTAACAGACAAAGTTTGCACAAGAAGAAACAAGGATAAACTGGTCCTGAATCAAATTGAGGCTGGAACTGAAGGTTTCTGCCTATCAGAAGAGGGAGAGTTGTGGGGCAAACAACAGAACTAGTTTGAAAATGGAGCTTGATACATTTCTGAACAGGGTTCTATGAAGGGGCTGCCTGTGATAGCAGGGGACTGGACTCAGTGTAGGCTGCACTGGGGAAAAGGCCCAGGTGTACATCAAGGTAAGTTGCATGGACGTCGCTAACCCTGAGGTCTGATAATGGAGTGGCAACTCTGCTGTCGTTAAGGTTGAGACTCACTTCCAGTTTAAAAGACGACTTTTCTCACGGCTCTAAAACCCAACTGCTATCTCCGTTTGTCTTGAAACCTGATCTGCCCGGTGGGGATGCTAGTGTGTGTGGACATGTTGGGGAGTTGCTCTGAGAGGTGCAGAGCTCAGGTTACTTTGAGGGGTGCCATGTCACTTGACTATGTAATTCCTGGACTTCAGAGGTTTAAGCTCTATGTGTAGACTGGCCAGGGTTGGGCATCGTCTCTGACACAGCTGTAATTTCAAATAGCAGCAAAACAGGTACAAGTGGTTTACTGAGTACGTTGTCATTTACAGTCAGACAGTGAAAGAGACAAAACTTCATTTTCCACCCTAAGGGAGGAAATCTATTCCCTGCTGCATATTCAGAGCAATGTGATGTAATTTTGTAACAGAAAGGTTAAAAAGACTATAATCTTCAATATCTCCAACTAAACTCAGCTACAGCGTGGTCTGCACAGGCAGATTGCTTTGAGAGAGAGATGTAATAAGGGCTGTGCAAATAACTGAGTTTTCAGTTTGCTGATAGTTATGAAATTCAGAAAAAATAATTGTGATTTGGGCTTTTCAAAACATTTTAAAAATTAAAATCCAAGAAAGTTTAAAAACGAAGGGCTAGATTTAAAGTTGTGTGGCCTGTGATAGCTGGGGACTGGATTTGGTGACCAGGAGGTCCCTTCCAGTCCTATGTTGTCATGCTTTACCAAGTGACTTAGGTCAAGTGCACACTACAAACTTATATTGGTGTAACTACGTCTCTCGGGAGCGTGAAAAATCCACACTAACTGACATAGTTGTACCAACCTAACCCTGGTGTAGACAGCGCGGTGTTGACGGGAGAGCCTCTGCCATTGACATAGCTATTAACCCTTGGGGAGTTGGATTAACTTCACCATTGGGAGAAGCTCTCCCGTCGGCATAGTAGTGTTGTCACTGAAGTGTTACATCAGTGCAGATGCAGGGCTGTACAGGGAGACAAGCCTTCAAGTATCACTCTAAAAAGTGAGGAGATTGTGGTGTCCCTCTGATCACTAACAACCCAGTTATTAATTTACTCAGAAGTACAGTAACTCCTCACTTAACATAGTAGTTCTGTTCCTGAAAAATGCAACTTTAAGCAAAACGATGTTAAGTGAATCCAATTTCCCCATAAGAATTAATGTAAAGGGGGGGTTAGGTTCCAGGGAAATTTTTTTCACGAGACAAAAGACTATATATATATATATATGTATATACACACACACACACACACACACACACACACACGGTATAAGTTTTAAACAACCAGTTTAATACTGGTGCACAGTGATGATGATTGTGAAGCTTGGTTGAGGTGGTGGAGTCAGAGGGTGGGGTATTTCCCAGGGAATGCCTTGCTGCTGAATGATGAACTAGCACTCGGCTGAGCCCTCAAGGGTGAACTCTCACACTCTACAAGGCAGCAGGAAAGGAGGGAGGGGAGACAGCATAGCAGACAGAGACAGAGACACACACCTGTGTGTGTGTGAGAGAGAGATGTGCATTTCTCCTTTAAGTATGCTGACCCTACTCTTAAGTACACTGCCTTGTTAATTAGATCAGCTTGCTGAGACCACAGCTGTTGCCAGCAAGCTCCCTCCTGAACCCTGTCATGTACCCCCCCTGCTCTATGGAAGATGGGGTAAGCGGGGTGCAGGAGCAGGGGGGAGGGGGACACCCTGACATTAGCCCCCCTCTTACTCCCCTCCCCCCGGCACAGCAAGCAGGAGGCTCCCGGGAGCAGCTCCAAGACAGAGGGCAGGAGCAGCACAGGACAGTGTGGGGAGGGACAGCCTGCTGGGTGGCTGCTGCACAGGGAACTTAGGGGAGCTGATGGGGGGCTGCTGGTCCACCTGGTTCCAAGCCCCCACCAGCTCGCTGGCAACAGGCTGCTCTTCCTGCCAGCAGTGGACAAAGCAGGCAGCTGCCATTAGAAGGGAGCATTGCACAACTTTAAACGAGCATGTTCCCTGATTGATCAGCAACGTAACAACGAAACAACATTAACTGGGACGACTTTAAGTGAGGAGTTACCGTACTGCAGGTGCCTGAGCTTTGAATCCCTGCTCTACTTTTTCTTAGACAAGTGCCCTAACTGAAAGGCTATTGGCTATTATTAGGGCAGGTCTACGCTACAAAACTTGGTCAACCTAACTTACCTCGACATAGAGTCGCTGCAGTAATTACGTCGCTTGTGTATGTCCACACTTTGCTCCTTGTTTCAGCGGTGCGATTCCTCACCTGGAGTGCTTGCACCGATTGAATTATCAGTGTGGGACATTTTGGGACTGGCTGAAAGCCAGCCACAGTCAATGTAAGCAACACAGTTTCTATACTGACACTTTGTCAACCTAATTACATTGACATTGACTCTCCACCTCTCATGGAGGTGGAGTTACTAAGTCTGTGTAGTGAGTGAGTTACATCAGTGGGAGCTAAATTTTCGTGTAGAGACTTACACAGTTAGGTCAATGTAAGCTGCAATGTAAGGGCGCACTGGATGGGCACGGGGCACGACTATGGAGACCTGGCTGAAGCTGAGGCAGGAGGCCCAGCTGGGGTTGGGTAATGGGAGTGATGGTCCCAGCTCAGTGCTCATCTTGGGCTGCATAAGCAAGGTTTCATGCAGCCCTCCAGTAAACTGCTGGCTGTGAGAGGTGTATGAAGCAGGAGAGAGCAAGGAGTAACTTCTTACTGTGAAAGGCTTCTGCAGGGCCAACATATGGCTTAATAGGATGGGAAGAGGAGGTGGAGCTGGAAAAGTTGGTGGGGAGGTACATATTGCAGAGAATGATGGGTAGAATGTGGAGAAGCAGAGAAACACACTAATTTTCTCTCACAGACTTAAAGTTACTGTAACAACCATATAATAAAACTGTCAACATTTAGGAAGAGATTTCTCTCACTGTTCTTGTCAGCAACTACACATGGCAAACTTTGCAAAGCACCACCATTATCCCTATTCCACTGTAACAATATGTAAAAGAGGAGGGATAAGGACTGAGGGATCACAGAGCTTAGTGGAAAGACCACTGGATGGGGACTGTTCCAATCCTAGTTGTGCCACTGGCCTGCTCGTGACCTTGGGGAAGTTCCTTTGCCTTTCTCTGCCTCAGTTTACCATATTTAAAATGAGAATAGTGATGTAAAGTTCCTTGAGAATGATTGATGAAAAGCACTATATAAAACTAAGTCTTTGGATTATTACCTCACCATAGCAGCATATCAGCTGCAAACATAGGTGAGCACTACAGCTCTCGAAATGGCCACTAACTCCTCTTTCTGTGTAAAAAACTAGGAAATGAAATAGCAAAAGACTTCGTGGTTTGCTGTCAGACTGGGGGGACATATCTAGTGAGGTCCTGCAGGGGTCAGTCCTAGGTCCAGTAGGGTACAATGTTTTCATTAATAATATGGATAATGGATTGGAGAGTGTGCTTATTAAATATGCCAATGGCACAAAGCTGGGAGAGGTTGCAAGCTCTTTGGAGGACAGGATTAGAATCCAAAAGGACCTTGATAACAAAAGAATTCATCTGAAATCAGCAAGATGACATTCACCAAAGACAAGGGCAAAGTTGTGCGTTTGATTTCTCCTCCTCTTATGAAGGAGAAATCAAATGCACAACTACAAACTGGGGAACAACTGGCTAGGTGATCGTACTGCTGAAAAAGATCTGAGGTTTATGGTGGATCACAAATTGACTATGAGTCAAGAATGTGATGCAGTTGATAAAAGGATAATATCATTTTGGAGTGTATTAACAAGAGTGTTTTAGGTAAGATATGGGACAAAACTGTCCTACTCTACTTGGCACTGGAGAGGCCTCACCTGGAGTACTGTGTACCCTTTGTGGCACTGTACTTTAGAAAAGATGTGGACAAACTGGAGAGAATGCAGAGGAGAGCAACAAAAAGGATAAAAGGGTTTAGAAAACCTGACCTATGAGTAAAGGTTAAAAAAACTGGTCATGTTTTTCTTGAGGAAAGAAAACTGAAAGAGGGACCAGATGACAGTCTTCAAATCTGATCAGAAGGATAGTGGAGAATTTGTTCTCCACGTGCACTGATGGTAGGACAAGAAACAAAGAGCTTAATCTGCAGCAAGGGAGATGTAGGTTAGATGTTAGGAAAAACATTGTAACTCTCAGGGTAGCTAAGCTCTGGAGCAGGCTTCCAAGGGAGGCTGTGGAATCCACACCACAGGAGGTTTTTCAATATAGTCGGACTAACACTTGTGAAGGACGGTCTAGATTTACTCGGTCTTCCCTCAGCACAAGGCCCTGGACTTGATGACCTTTCGAGGTCTCTTCTAGCCCTACATTTCCATGTCCTGTAACTAATGCAGAGTTAGTGTTACCGGCGATAGCTCTGCCCTGCCAAAACACTGAATTCAGCAAAACTCAAATTTCATAAAGCCAGGAACTATAGCATAAAGATATATACCCGAACATCCTTGACTCTGCCCCCTTGAAGCATTGCCCCTGTACTCCTGGGTTTCTGAAGTTTGAGGTTTGCTGAACTTGCTATTGCCGGGCAAATTTAAACTCTACATTAATGAAGTTTTTTGCCTTTTAATTTATACAAAGTTGAACAGTTCCAACGGGACAGATTAAGAAGTCACTCTGGAAAAATATCCCATATCCTGGTGGTCAGGGCAGTTATACAGGAGAAGGGGAAGAACCAGATTCAAACTTGGGTCTCCACATCTGAGGTGCATTCAGTAACTGTCAAGGTTCCTTCCCCACTCTGAATTTTGGGGTACAGATGTGGGGACCTGCATGAAAGACCCCGAAAGCTTATAAATACCAGCTTAAGTTAAAAACTTCCAAGGCACAAACCCTTTCCTTGTCCTTGGACAGTATTGTGGCCACCACCAAGTGAGTTAGACAAAGATTCAGGAAAAAGACCACTTGGAGTCCCTATTTCCCCTTCACCCCCTTTCCTGGGGAGGCTTGAGAATAATATACTAACCAATCGGTTAACAAAGTGAGCACAGACCAAACCCTTTGGTTTTTAGGACACTAAAAATCAGATTCTAAGAAGAAGAACTTTATTATAAAGAAAAAAGTAAAAGAATCACACCTGCAAAATCAGGATGGGAGGTAACTTTACAGGGTAATAAAAGATTTAAAACACAGAGGACTCCCCTCTGACTCAACTTCACAGTTACAAAAAACAGGAATAAAACTACCTCTTAGCATAGGGAAAATTCACAAGCTAAAACAAAAGATACTGTAACGCATTTCCTTGCCTTTACTTACAATTTTTGTAATCTTAGATGCTTATTTCAGGTAGGGTTTTAGGAGATGTTTTTTTTCCTGCCTGGTCCCTCTCTCTGTCCCAAGAGAACAACAAAGAGAGCACACACAAAACCTTCCCCCGTCCCCAGATTTGAAAGTATCTTCTTTCCCCATTGGTCCTTTTGGTCAGGTGCCAACTAGGTTAATTGAACTGATTAACCCCTTACAAGGTAAGTGATTCAATACCTCTGGCCAGGAGGGATTTTGTGTTACTGCATACATAAGGATTGTTACCCTTTCCTTTATTTTTATGACATGGCCCCAAAATCACAGACAGTGCTGGACAGCCTGTTTCACACTGGCTGTGATTTCTTCCTGGAGCTTTAGGAGAAAACAGAGTTAATAAGACACAGGCACCTTTAGATAAACTACTGATTATATAAAAACTAACAGTATTTCCCACCTTTCAAGGAAGATTTTAAACCAGTTGATTCTGGGAAACTTTCACAGGAGAGTGCATTAACCACTTTGTTAGAAGTGTCTGAAATGTGTTGAATTTCAAAATCAAAATTTTGGAGAGCTAAACTTCACCGAAGAAGTTTTTTGTTATTTTCCTTGACCGTATGAAGCCACTTCAGCGCAGCGTGGTCGGTTTGCAGGTGGAAACACGGTCCCCAAACGTATGAGCGTAGCTTTTCCAGAGTGTACACAATGACGTAACATTCCTTTTTGGTGATTGACCAGTGGCTTTCTCTCTCAGACAGTTTTTTGCTGAGAAATACAACAGGATGGAATTCTTGATCCGGTTCTTCCTGAATTAAAACTGCTCCCACACCATGCTCAGACGCATCTGTGGTTACTAGGAATGGTTTGTCAAAGTCTGGGGCCCTTCGCACAGGGTCAGACATGAGTGTCGCTTTAAGCTGGTTAACGGCCTTCTGACACTCTTCAGTCCACTGAACGGCATTTGGCTGTTTCTTTTTGGTCAGGTCTGTCAGTGGGGCAGCAATTTGGCTGTAGTGCAGTACAAATCGCCTGTAATATCCGGCCAAGCCTAAAAAGGATTGGACCTGTTTCTTTGGCTTTGGGACAGGCCACTTTTGGATAGCATCCACTTTGGCCTGTAGGGGGTTGATAGTTCCTTGATCCACCTGGTGTCCAAGGTAAGTCACTCTGTTTAGGCTTATTTGACACTTCTTAGCCTTAACAGTTAGTCCTGCCTCCCTTATGCGGTCGAAGACTATTCATAGATTCTCCAGATGTTCTGCCCAGGAATCCGACAATATGGCCACATCGTCAAGGTAGGCGACTGCAGATTCTTCCAGTCCCACTAGGAGACCATCTACAAGTTTCTGGAAGGTGTCGGGTGCATTTCACAGACCGAAAGGGAGCACATTAAATTCATACAGCCCCTTATAGGTGATGAAAGCTGACCTTTCCTTGGTGAATTCATCTAGCGGTACCTGCCAGTACCCCTTGGTTAAGTCCAAGGTAGAGATGAACTGGGCACGTCCCAGTTTCTCTAATAGTTCATCTGTGCGTGGCATTGGATAGTTGTCTGGGCGAGTCACAGCACTGAGCTTACAGTAGTCCACGCAAAAGTGTATTTCCCAATCTGGTTTGGGAACTAGAACTACTGGAGATGCCCATGAACTGCCAGTGGGGCAGATTGCACCCATCTGTAGCATATCCTGGATCTCCCGTTCTATAGCAGCTTTGGCTTGAGGTGCCACCCAGTAAAGCTGGGCTCTAATTGGGTGAGCATTACCTGTGTCAATGGAGTGGTATGCCCATTCGGTCCATCCTGGGGTGGCTGAGAACATCAGCGCGAAGCTAGTGCACAGCTCCTTGATCTGCTGTCACTGGATATGTCCGAGGGTCATGGAGAGGTTCACCTCTTCCACTCCACCAGCACTTTTGCCTTCATAATAGACACCTTCAGGCCACTCAGCATCATCTCCTCCCTGGGCTGTAAACTGAAGAACCTTTAACTCTTTTCAATAAAAGGGCTTTAGAGAATTAACATGGTATACTTTAGGCTTTAGGTTTGAGATTGGGGATGCTATGAGATAGTTAACAGCTCCCAGGCACTCTTGGACTGTAAATGGCCCTTCCCATGACATTTCCATTGTATGGGCCTGGAGTGCCTTTAAGACCATGACCTGGTCCCCTACTTTAAAGGAATGTTCTCTGGCATGTTTATCATACCAGGCCTTTTGCTCTTCCTGAGCATCTTTTAGGTTTTCTCTAGCTAGTGCTAAAGAGGTTCGGAGGGTGTTTTGTAGGTTGTTTACAAAGTCCAGAATGTTAGTTCCTGCAGAAGGTGCAAATCCCTCCCATTGCTGCTTCACCAACTGTAATGGCCCCTTAACCTCACGGCCATACACAAGTTCAAATGGTGAAAACCCTAAACTGGGATGTGGTACAGCCCTGTAGGCAAAGAGCAACTGTTGTAACACTAGGTCCCAATCATTGGAGTGCTCATTTACGACTTTACGTATTATGGCCCCCGAAGCTCCACTAAACTTCTCCACCGGGCCATTTGTTTGATGGTGGTAAGGGGTGGCAACCAAGTGGATCACCCCATAAGCTTCCCAAAGGCTTTTCATGGTCCCTGCCAGGAAATTAGTTCCCAAATCTGTAAGGATGTCGGAGGGCCAACCTACCCTGGCAAAAAATGTCTGCTAATGCCTGGCACACGCTTTTAGCCCTGGTGTTGCTTAGAGCTACTGCTTCCGGCCATCGGGTGGCAAAATCCGTGAAAGTCAGTATGTACTGCTTTCCTCTGGGTGTCTTTTTTGGAAAAGGAACCAGAATATCCACAGCTACTCACTGAAATGGAACTTGAATGATGGGGAGTGGCTGGAGAGGGGCTTTGACCTGGTCTTGGGGTTTTCCCATTCTTTGGCACACCTCACAAGACCGAACATAGGTAGAAACGTCCTTGCCCATTCCCTCCCAGTGGAATGACCTCCCCAAATGGTGTTTGGTCCTGTTCACCCCAGCATGGCCACTAGGATGATCATGGGCTAAGCTCAAGAGCTTGACCCGGTACTTAGTTGGAACTACCAACTGTCTCTGAGGTTGCCAGTCTTCCTAGTGCCCACCAGAAAGAGTTTCCTTGTATAAAAGTCCTCTTTCTGCAACGAGCCTGGATCGATTAGAAGAGCTGAGAGGCGGTGGGTTCCTCCATGCTGCTGTCCAAGCTCCCTGGAGGCTTTTATCTGCTTCCTGCTTGGCCTGGAACTGTTCCCTTGATGCTGGAGACATCAGTTCCTCACTGGATTGTGGACTTGGGCTTGGTCCCTCTGGAAGCGATGTAGGTGATAGGGCTGTTTCCGTTGACTGTGAACCGCTCTCCGCGGGTGCACTGTGTTGTATTTCAGGCTCCGGCTGAGCCTCTTGCGTAGGTTTATCGGCTGTTTCCAGGGTAGGCTTGATGGTGCCCTCTGGCGCTGGAGTTGTAGACGGGGTTGCAAGCACTGGATTCAGTGCTGGCAATGGTTTTGGTGTTAGTTGCTCTGCCGGTTCTGGGACTGGTTCTGGCTGGGTCTCTGCGACTGGATCAGCTACTGCTGTCACAGACGTTGGCATAGGGTCTGGTTCCACCACCTCAGTCTGGGTCTCTGGTAACACAGACTGGGCCCTTGTAGAAGTCTCAGGAACAGAGCTAGGTGGGAAGGCTTGCTTAGCCTGGCTGCGGTTGACCATTCGCACCCTGTTGGCTAGCTTCACATGGTGGGCCAAGTCTTCCCCCAGCAGCATGGGAATGGGATAATCATCATAGACTGCAAAAGTCCACATTCCTGACCAGCGCTTGTACTGGACAGGCAACTTGTCTGTAGGTAAGTCAAAAGAGTTTGACTTGAAGGGTTGAATCATCACTTGAGCCTCTGGGTTGATGAATTTGGGGTCCACTAAGGATTGGTGGATAGCTGACACCTGTGCTCCAGTGTCCCTCCACGAGATAACCTTCTTCCCGCCCACACTCACAGTTTCCCTTTGCTCTGAGGGTATCTGGGAGGCATCTGGGCCTGAGGACCTTTGGTGTGACCCCGGTGCAATGAACTGTAATCTGTTGGGGTTCTTGGGACAGTTGGCCTTTACATGCCCTAGCTTTAAAGATCTTTCCTCCTTTTCTCCTCCTCCTTTACAGACAGGCTCATCATTATGTTTAGGATAATTTTTATTAACATAAACACAACTATCTAATGTAATGTATTGACTTTTCTTCACATAATCAGTATTTTCATATACTGGAGTGGTCCAAAATTTGGGTGAAAATCATTAAAAACTGAATAGCAGCTTTTGTAAAACCCAGGAAATTTTGAGTAAAAATTGGAAAAAAACAAATATATTACAGGAAGCTCCAATCCTTCAAAGGCTTTCAGATTGGAGAGTCACCACAGCAGATACCAAAGAGAAAGCTGAAGAATAACAGCCCATCTTTGGAGATACTGGATTTCAGGTGCCCTTGTCTCAGAGCTTTTGGCCTTCAGCGTTAGCCTGCCAGAGATTCAGTAGCTTGTGTCAATTAGCTCCAGTCTCTGAGAGACTGGCATTTGAGACAGTTCTCTGTGCCAGGGTCCTTTCTCCACACTCTTCGTTTGGGGTGTGTCAAGGTTCCTACCCCACTCTGAACTCTAGGGTACAGCTGTGGGGACCTGCATGAAAACCTCCTAAGCTTACTTTTACCAGCTTAGGTTAAAACTTCCCCAAGGTACGAATTAATTTTACCCTTTGCCCTTGGATTTCCACTGCCACCACCAAACTTTATCTGGGTTTACTGGGAAACGTAGTTTGGACACGTCTTTCCCCCCAAAATCCTCCCAACCCTTGCACCCCACTTCCTGGGGAAGGTTTGGTAAAAATCCTCACCAATTTGCACAGGTGACCACAGACCCGAACCCTTGGATCTTAGAATGATGAAAAAGCATTCAGTTTTCTTACAAGAAGACTTTTAATAGAAGTAAAGGAATCCCCTCTGTAAAATCAGGATGGTAGATACCTTACAGGGTAATTAGATTCAAAACATAGAGAATCCCTCTAGGCAAAACCTTAAGTTACAAAAAAGACACACAGACAGAAATAGTCATTCTATTCAGCACAACTCTTTACTCAGCCATTTAAAGAAATCATAATCTAACACATACCTAGCTAGATTACTTACTAAAAGTTCTAAGACTCCATTCCTGTTCTGTCCCTGGCACAAGCAGCATACAGACAGACACAGACACTTTGTTTTTCCCCCTCCTCCCAGCTTTTTGAAAGTATCTTGTCTCCTCATTGGTCATTTTGGTCAGGTGCTAGCGAGGTTACCTTTAGCTTCTTAACCCTTTACAGGTGAGAGGATTTTTCCTCTGGCCAGGAGGGATTTTAAAGGGGTTTACCCTTCCCTTTATATTTATGACAGGGTGCCTCTCAGTTCTTGCCAGAAGTGAATCTGCATTATTCTTAGAAGGGAGACACAGTTATTCTGGAGGAGCAGTAGCAATTCTGCCCCTGTGAAGATGGTGATAGGAACTGAGAATACACCAACACCGCACTGCTCCTCCACCTAACCTGCCCGTGTCTCTGTGCCTTGCTCAGCTCCAGCTCAGTGCTCCCATTCATACCATCCCATAGACCCTGGCGGTGCCCTGTGCAATACCACTGAGCTGGAAGATACTTGATGCTGGTTGGCAAGGGCTGGGGGAGGAGTAAAGTAATGCAGACTCCCTGAGGGACTGCTAAGGGCAGAGATTGAAGTTGGCAGAGTTAAGGTTGTCTGCCTGTGTAGTGGGGCAGGTGTCACCTTGATGGCGAAGCAGGAAATGCGGAATTAATGAGAATTAAACTCTCCCATTTGGGAAGGGCAGGAGGAGCCCAGGGTAGCACTAAGTGCTGGAAATCTGAGCTCCATGCTAACAAGGTGTTTTGCATAAGAATTTGTTAATTATAGTTATAAAATTATACAAATGGAAATTATACTGTAGGCAGAACACACACATTTGTTCATGGGCATTTAACCATAATGGAGAAAGCACCCAAAGTGCCACGCCCCTTTTTTTGCCAACGGGACTTGGCTGCTCTGTCCATCCCTGCACTCAACTCCCCTGTGGTTCTTTCCCTCTACTCATCAGGTTTTGCTAACAGAGCTCAGATACTCATTCCCTGTGCAGTTCTGAGAAACAGGGATTTCATGTCATTGTCGTGAAGGATAGGTCCATCGATGGCGATTAGCCAGGATGGGCAGGGATGGTGTCCCTAACCTCTGTTTGTCAGAAGCTGGGAATGGGGTGACAAGGGATGGATCTCGGCATGATTCCTGTCTGTTCATTCCCTCTGGGGCACCTGACACTGGCCACTGTCAGCAGACGGAGACTGAGCTAGATGGACCTTTGGTCTGACCCCATCTGGCCGTTCTTATGTTCTTATGTCACTTATTCATTCTCTGCTGTATGACCTCAGTGTGGCTGTCCAACCAACAAAAATCTACACATTGAAAATTTTTTAATCAAATATTTTTACAATGGCTTTTTTCATTAAAGTTTTAATAGAAATTTTAGGTTTGGGTGAAATTTTCCAGTTTCTCTATAGAAAAAAACCCTGTCTCAATATCCTCCGCTGCCCCACCCTGATTCAAAACCCACCAACAACAAGAACAAAATCAAATGGAAACTGAAACCTCTTTAGTAAACATTTTGGGATGAATTATTTTGCTTTTCAAAAACTGAAAAAATGTACCTTTTTTTCTGAAAATGTATTCAAGAACAAAAAAAAAATCAGTTCTTGGAGTAATTCCCTCCACTCTGGGTGTGTGTGCACCCCACCTACCCTTGATCAGAGATTTTCATTAGCAGTGTCCATTCAGCTCATGCATGCTCCGTTGGTGTCCTCATGTCTTGTGTTGTGGTCATGTCAGGCTCTGTGGGCAAACCACCCCCTTAGGTCCTCCTCCACTGCCTTGGCGTGTCTGCTTCTTACCTACCACAGTAGCTTGGCATTTTGTATATATATATATATATATACACGCACACACTCAGAAGAACAGGAAGTCAAGCCTCTAGTGCCCCTTCCACCTCAGCGCACCATTCATCTAGGGAGAAGAAATCCTGCTCAGAGCCCTCCTCTAAAGTCTCCCAGAAGAGGAGATCTAATTACCCTCTCATGGGTTCCCCCTCAAAAAAGGCCTCGGTCTCTGGCCACATCTATGGTCTTCTTCTAGGCTCGGTACAGAGGAAGTGTAAAAATGCCAAACAAACCTCTGGGAAGGCCCTAACACCATTGTCTGGGAGGGACACCAAACATGGAGGATTGGTGCCATTGTCTTGTACTTCACTCTTGGTACTCTTACCAACTTCCACAGTACCGTGCAAGCCTTCAACCTCATCTGTGCCAGCTCTGAGGCACCCCAAGTCTCTGTTGCTATCAGAAAAGGACAGACAGTTCTCGGTTCCACAACATCTCCTGGTACCCCAAGACTTCAGATACGAGAGGGAACTGGCGGTGACTGTTGAACCACAGTCTCCATTGCTAGCGAGTACATTGCATCTCCTGGTACTGAGGACCTCCCAGTCTCTGGATCGCTTTGCCTCCCCGGTGTCATCACCTCTCTATTCTCTGGGAGCTCCTCTTCCAATAAAGGAAGAGGATGTTGATGATGACGACCTTCCCTCTCTGTCTGTGCAGGGTTCTCTGATGCATCCTCACACTAATCCCCTCTCCTGAAGGGGCAGAGGAGATGTTCTGGGACCTCATCGCTCCTGGTGGGAGTAATCCTGAATGGTACCCCCTCGTTTGTATGGGCCTCAATGGTCATATTGGGATCCCTGGGCTGCCTATTGTCAGCAATCCTCTAGGTTCATGACTCTATTCTTTGGGATGACATGGACACCCAAGCTTCCCCTCCCCAGCAGCAGTAGCCAAGAGCGGATAAAGAAGCCAGACCACAGACCACCATCTTGTCCTTCTCTGCAGATGAGGCCCTGATGCCTGCCCTCCATAGCCAACGATTTTTGCAAGTTCCAGGACCTCGTTAAGCAGATGGCAGACTCTCTACCAATACCACTGAAGGAAGTTGGGGGAACTCCAACACAAGCTGCTGGATATTCTGCACTCTGAGACGCCATCTAGAATCACCCTCCCCATTAATGAGGCTCTATAGGAACGCACTAGAATCATCTGGCAAACCCCACCTACAGTGAAACCCACTTATAAGAGGGATAACAAATAATACCATGTCACCTCCAAGGACTCTGAATTCCTCTTCTTCCGCCCGCCTCCCAATTTTCTGTTCACTGAAGTGGTGAATGAACAGGGTGAACAATACTGTTACAAGTCCACCTCATACAACAGAGACCAAAAGCATCTGGACCTCCTGGGAAGGAAGGCCTACTCCTTGGCTACTCTGAAATTCCGCATTGCAAATTACCCAGCATTGATGAATACAACTTTACCAACTACGCAAAATTTGGGGCATTTATTGAGTGCCTTCCCCAGATCAAAGAGAACAATTCCAGGCCATTGTTGCTGAGGGTCAGTTGTTGGCAAGAACATCTTTGCAGGCAGTGCTTGATGCAGCCGACACTTCAGCCCGTTCCATCTCTATGGTGGTGGTGATGCACCAGGCTTCCTGTCTGCAATTGTTTGGCTTCCCCAGGGAAGTTCAGAATTTGAAGATCTTCCGTTTGAGAGGTGGTAGTTGTTTGCAGAGAACAATGATGACAGGACCACATTTTGCTCGTTGGACATCTACACTCCTGTAAACAAACGGAGATTCAGTAGCTCACAAATGGCTCAGAGATCCCACCCCATTCAGTTCTCCGGATCCCAGAGACCCATGGAACTCCCCAGGAAAAGACACAGGTTCCAGAGGAAGAGGCCGTCTAACCCACCTAATGTGGCTCTGCAGCAGGCATCATCATCGAAGCTCCAGTGTTGATGGGACTGTTGAGGGCCCGATTTCCCATCCTTTATTAGCCTGCCAGCTATAGCATTTTGCCCACCTGCCCCCATATGGGAACCGGCTTTCCCATTTCCAACATGCATGAGAGTGTATCACCTCAGACAAATAGGTGCAGGAAGTAATATTGTCAGGCTACACCATCCACTTTACCTCCCTCCCTGTGCCTCACCCTCCTTCCTCATCCTTTGGTAGGCTTGTACCTGACGAGAGAGAGGAAATGAAGAGAGGCATTTCTGACTATTCTGAACTCCAATAGGTTGTTATGGAGGGAGGTCTCTTGAGGTGGCCATCTGCCAAGGTACACTCCCCAATCCAACAGATATGCAACTGTGGTACAATCACCATCAGCACTGGTTGGAGAAAGGGGAGCCCCACCCCATGTTATGTTGCATCTTCCACCAGTGAAGGGAACACTTCAGCCTCTGGGAAACCAATACCTGCCTGTATAGACTGTGTCTGTTTGGTGAGTAAAGTATTCTAAACCAGGGGTTCTCAACCTTGGTCCGTGGCTGGTTCAGGGTAAGGTCATGACACACACAGTGGCCTGCACATTTTATATCAATTGGTTAGTGAGTAGCTGTGTCACCCCTGCCCTCTAACCTGGGGTGCCCTTTTCACTGCTTTGAATCATAGAATCAGAGAATATCAGGGTTGGAAGGGACCTCAGGAGGTCATCTAGTCCAACCCCCTGCTCAAACCAGAACCAATCCCCAACTAAATCATATCAGCCAGGGCTTTGTCAAACCTGACCTTAAAAACTTAAAAGGAAGGAGATTCCACCACCTCCCTAGGTAATGCATTCCAGTGCTTCACTACCCTACTAGTGAAAAAGTGTATTCTAATATCCAACCTAAACCTTCTCCACTGCAATTTGAGACCATTACTCCTCGTTCTGTCATCGGCTACCACTGAGAACAGTCTAGATCCATCCTCTTTGGAACCCCCTTTCAGACAGTTGAAAGCAGCTATCAAATCCCCCCTCACTCTTTTCTTCCGCAGACTAAACAATCCCAGTTCCCTCAGCCTCTCCTCATAAGTCATGTGTTCCAGTCCCCTAATCCTTTTTGTTGCCCTCCGCTGGATGTTTTCTAATTTTTTCACATCCTTCTTGTAGTGTGGGGCCCAAAACTGGACACAGTACTCCAGATGAGGCCTCACCAATGTCGAATAGAGGGGAACGATCACGTCCCTCAATCTGCTGGCAAGCCCTTACTTATACAGCCCAAAATGCCATTGGCCTTCTTGGCAACAAGGGCACACTGTTGACTCATATCCAGCTTCTCGTCCACTGTCACCCCTAGGTCCTTTTCTGTAGAACTGCTGCCTAGCCATTCGGTCCCTAGTCTGTAGCGATGCATGGGATTCTTCCGTCCTAAGTGCAGGACTCTGCACTTGTCCCTGTTGAACCTCATCAGATTTCTTTTGGCCCAATCCTCTAATTTGTCTAGGTCCCTCTGTATCCTATCCATACCCTCCAGCGTATCTACCTCTCCTCCCAGTTTAATGTCATCTGCAAACTTGCTGAGGGTGCAATCCACACCATCTTCCAGATCATTTATGAAGATATTGAACAAAACCGGCCCCAAGACCGACCCTTGGGGCACTCCGCTTGATACCGGCTGCCAACTAGACATGGAGCCATTGATCACTACCCGTTGAGCCCAACCATCTAGCCAATTTTCTATCCACCTTATAGTCCATTCGTCCAGCCCATACTTCTTTAACTTGCTGGCAAGAATACTGTGGGAGACCGTGTCAAAAGCTTTGCTAAAGTCAAGGAATATCAAGTCCACTGCCTTCCCCACATCCACAGAGCCAGTTATCTCATCATAGAAGGCAATTAGATTAGTCAGACATGACTTGCCCTTGGTGAATCCATGCTGACTGTTCCTGATCACTTTCCTCTCCTCCAAGTGCTTCAGAATTGATTCCTTGAGGACCTGCTCCATGATTTTTCCAGGGACTGAGGTGAGGCTGACTGGCCTGTAGTTCCCTGAATTCTCCTTCTTCCCTTTTTTAAAGATGGGCACTACATTAGCCCTTTTCCAGTCGTCCGGGACTTCCCCCGATCGCCATGAGTTTTCAAAGAGAATGGCCAATGGCTCTGCAATCACATCCGCCAACTCCTTTAGCACTCTTGGATCCAGCGTATCCGGCCCCATGGACTTGTGCTCGTCCAGCTTTTCTAAATAGTCCCAAACCACTTCTTTCTCCACAGAGGGCTGGTCACCTCCTCTCCATGCTGTGCTGCCCAGTGCAGTAGTCTGGGAGCTGACCTTGTTCGTGAAGACAGAGGCAAAAAGAGCATTGAGCACATTAGCTTTTTCCACATCCTCTATCACTAGGTTGCCTCCCTCATTCAGTAAGGGGCCCACACTTTCCTTGACTTTCTTCTTTTTGCTAACATACCTGAAGAAACCCTTCTTGTTACTCTTAACATCTCTTGCTAGCTGCAACTCCAACTGTGATTTGGCTTCCTGATTTCACTCCTGCATGCCCGAGCAATATTTTTAAACTCCTCCCTGGTCATTTGTCCCGTCTTCCACTTCTTGTAAGCTTCTTTTTTGTGTTTAAGATCAGCAAGGATTTCATTGTTAAGCCAAGATGGTTACCTCCCATATTTATTATTCTTTCTACACATCGGGATGGTTTGTCCCTGTAACCTCAATAAGGATTCTTTATAATACAGCCTGCTCTCTTGGACTTCTTTCCCCCTCATATTATTCTCCCAGGGGATCCTGCCCATCAGTTCCCTGAGGGAATCAAAGTCTGCTTTTCTGAAGTCCAGGGTCCGTATTCTGCTGCTCTCCTTTCTTCTTTGTGTCAGGATCCTGAACTCGACCATCTCATGGTCGCTGCCTCCCAGGTTCCCATCCACTTTTGCTTCCCCTACTAATTCTTCCTGATTTGTGAGCAGCAGGTCAAGAAGAGCTCTGCCTTTAGTTGGTTCCTCCAGCACTTGCACCAGGAAATTGTCCCCTATCCTTTCCAAAAACTTCCTGGATTGTCTGTGCACCGCTGTATCGCTCTGCCAGCAGATATCAGGGTGATTGAAATCTCCCATGAGAACCAGGGCCTGCGATCTAGTAACTTCTGTTAGTTGCCAGAAGAAAGCCTTGTCCACCTCATCCCCCTGGTCCGGTGGTCTATAGCAGACTCCCACTACGACATCACCCTTGTTGCTCACGCTTCTAAACTTAATCCAGAGACTCTCAGGTTTTTCTGCAGTTTCATACTTGAGCTCTGAGCAGTTATACTGCTCCCTTACATACAGTGCAACTCCCCCACCTTTTCTGCCTTGCCTGTCCTTCCTGAACAGTTTATATCCATCCATGACAGTACTCCAGTCATGTGAGTTATCCCACCAAGTCTCTGTTATTCCAATCACATCATAATTCCTTGACTGTGCCAGGACTTCCAGTTCTCCCTGCTTGTTTCCCAGGCTTCTTGTATTTGTGTATAGGCACTTGAGATAACTCGCTGATCGTCCCTCTTTCTCAGTATGAGGCAGGAGCCGTGCCCCCTCATGCGCTCCTGCTTCCTCCCGGTATCCCACTTCCCCACTTACCTCAGGGCTTTGGTCTCCTTCCCCCGGTGAACCTAGTTTAAATCCCTCCTCACTAGGTTAGCCAGCCTGCTTGCAAAGATGCTCTTCCCTCTCTTCGTTAGGTGAAGCCCGTCTCTGCCTAGCACTCCTCCTCCTTGGAACACCATCCCATGGTCAAAGAATCCAAAGCCTTCTCTCCGACACCACCTGCGTAGCCATTCGTTGACTTCCACGATACGACGGTCTCTACCCAGGCCTTTTCCTTCCACGGGGAGGATGGACGAGAACACCACTTGCGCCTCAAACTCCTTTTTCCTTCTTCTATCTTTTGCTGCTGTAGCCTCCAGTCTGGACTGCTCACAAACAGCCTCCAGCATGCAAGTCACTCCCAGTTATATCTCTGTGTGTGCTGCAGCCAGCCAGATACACCTTTGTTATATTGCAGGGTGATCACAACATGCCCCAGTCCTAGATGTTCCCCCAGAAATGTCTGTTCTGTGCTGCCCAGCCCTCTCCTGGACAAGGAAAATGCATAAAAAGGTCCATATTTCTTTGATAGAAATAATATGCACATTACACCAAATGGAGTTTCCCATTCACTTCAAGTTAAACACATTGGATTAGAAATAACAATAAAACAGGTTTATTAACTACCAAGAGAGAGATTTTAAGTGAATATAAGTAATGAGGTGCACAAGTCAGAAATGGTTACAAGAAAACTAAAGATAAAACACAACTAATGCCTAACTTAATAAACTGTGTTACATTCAAAGCAAAGTTTATCTTACCATATGATCTTCTTAGGCTAGAACCCCTTCTTCTGTTTAATGGCTGCTTCTATTGTCCCTTCTCTTGCAGTGAATTGATGGACGAGGGGAGTGGGGGTGCCTTGGGGTGTTTGTTCCTTATTTTTACAGTGTCAGTCCCCCTCTGGGAAAATGTTTCCAGCTGAGATTCAGGTGACAGAGAATCTATAGGAAAGGATGTTTCCTGCTGCTTTCCCTCACCTGTTTGAAGTTTCTTTGTCTACACTTCCTGCTTGATGACTCTGTTTACTGCTTAAGTGCAAATAAATGGAAGCACACATGCCTTTGTTTGAGACACCTGTTTGCCAACCTCAGTGTGGAACATGCGTGAAGAACACCACACACTGGAATCTGATAACTTCGTACGCAATGTTGCCCCACACATTTTATCAGGACAATATTGACCAGAAAATTATGAGTTTTCAAATGGGTGTACAAAGATTATTCTCAAAAAGAAAAGGAGTACTTGTGGCACCTTAGAGACTAACCAATTTATTTGAGCATAAGCTTTCGTGAGCTACAGCTCACTTCATCAGATGCAATGCAAAGATTATTCTCTTCATCCCGCCTCGCTCAGCGTCTTGCAGCACCTTTTGGGAAGGGACAGTCCTGTGCTCTGTTACATTGAAGGTTTCACGGAATTTGTAGTAGATTTGACAAAACAGCAGCTTGGCACTTTCTGATGAAACTTATTGATTCTGTCAAAATAATGTTCATCCTTAATTCTTTGGTAGTCAGAATGCAGTTCGAGATTACATACATACAATTTAGTTAATATTTATTTATCTTGGTTCTTGTTAGGTGATGTAGTTAGGCTTCTGGTGAAAGCAGCTGTGTTCATGTATTACATGCTGTGAGAATGTTGTTTACTTGTAATATTTATAACACACTCATATGTGTTCACCTTAGGGGACAGGATTATACTAGCTGGGAGAAGGAGGGGATAAGAAATTTAATTGAAATTTCAGACATTTAGTGGTTTAATATTTATGTAATACATTCTTCTCGAGTTTGTTTGTCTAATATTAAACTTAACTTTTTTAGTTTGGGATGCTTTGAAGGGAAGGATTTTCAAAGGAACAAAGGGCATTTGGGTGCCCAACTCCCATTGATTTAATTTTGAGAATTTTCTGACTAGGGATTGACTGAAACAGGTTCTCAGGGCTTTCTTGAATAGGGGCTCAAAGTAGGTCGCTGCATAACACATAAAAATGCACATGTGTGCGTATATGTGTATGTATCTTTCACTGCATTGCCGTACTTTTACACACAGCCTCACCTTTACATTTAGGCTAATTTGTTATTAACATAAACACATCTATCCAATGCAATGTATTGGCTTTTCTTAACATAATCTGTATTTTCATGTACTGGGGTGGTCCAAAAATTGGGTGAAAATCAGTAAAAACCCAATAATAGCTTTTCTAAAACCTGGGAAATTTTCAGTAAAAATCAGAAAAACCAAAAACGAAGAGCGTTAAATAGTCATAGATTATTAGACGAAGCTCCAAATGCTTCACACACCTTTATGATGCACCTTATGGGAGAGTCATCACAGCAGCTTAAGGAGGCCAGGACGATTAGACACTGAAGAGAAAGTCAAAGAATAAAAGCCCATCTTTAGAGATACTGGATTTCAGCTGCCCTCATCTCAGAGCTTCTGGCCTTAAGCATTAGTCTCCAAGATTCCATTGCTGGAGTCCGTTAGCTCCAGGCTCTGAGGGACTGACACCATTGAGGCAGCTCTCTGTGCCGGGGCCCTTTCTCCACACTCTTTGTTTGGGATGCCTCCAAATTCCCGACAGGAGTGAATCTGCATCAGCCTCTTGGCCATGGAGTTACTCAAGGTATTAGCACCTGGACAATATTTGCAAAGCTACACTCTGTTCAGAAGAGAATCATAGGACTGGGAGCATGGGCAGTGGGTGAAGTTTCCCCTCAGGGAGGCTAGCTCCCCACCTCAGCCCTTCTGCCCACAGCCCCTCCCATGCTCCACCCCCACTCCACCACAGGCCCCCCTCGCAGCCCTTCCCCAAACTCTGCCCCCACCCTCTCCTACCCCCGCTTCCCACTCACCCCCCCCCCGCTGTCACTTGCCCCATGCATACCGTCCCTCCTCTCATGTGTGTGTGTGGGGGGGGGGGGGGCAGTACGCACCCAGGAT
Source organism: Chelonia mydas (assembly GCF_015237465.2). Taxonomy (NCBI): domain Eukaryota; kingdom Metazoa; phylum Chordata; order Testudines; family Cheloniidae; genus Chelonia; species Chelonia mydas. Next base: position 343,785 of record NC_057852.1, on the reverse strand, counting down.
GACAGGGAAACCCAGACAGGGAGACCCAAGCTTCCCCTCCCAAGCAGCAGGAGGAAACTTTTGAGGAGCAGGAGACCAGGGTGGATAAAGAATCCAGAACCTCAGACCACCATTTCATCCTCCTCACCAGATGAGTCCCTGATGCCTCCCCCCTTCCATCTATAGCTGATGATTTTTGCCAGTTCCAGGCCCTCATTAAGCAGGTGGAAGACTCTTTGCAGGTATCACTTAGTGAAGTCAGGGAACCCCAATACAAGCTGCTGGATATGCTGTACTCTGTGATGACATCTAGAATCAACCTCCCCATTAACAAGGTTCTACTGGAACCTGCTAGAACCATCTGACAAATCCTGGGTATGGTGACACCCACTTGTAGAAGGGCTGACAAAAATACTATGTCCCCTCCAAGGACTCTGAATTCCTCTTCTCCCACCCACCCCTCAACTCTTTGTTCATTGATGTGGTGAATGAGCAGGGAAAACAACACCATTACAAATCCACCTCATACAACAGAGACCAAAAGTGTCTAGACCTCCTCGGAAGGAAGGACAACTCCTTGGCTACACTGCAATTCCACGTTGCAAATTACCGAGCATTGATTTCCAAATCCAACTTTACCAACTCCACAATGTTTGGGGCATTTATTCAGCGCCTTCCCCCAGATCAAAGAGAACAATTCCAGGACACTGTTGCTGAGGGTCACTTTTTGGCAAGAAGATCCTTGCAGGCAGCGGCTGATGGCACAGATACTGTGGCCCGTTCCATCTCTGTGGTGGTGGTGATGTGCCGGGCTTCCTGGCTGCAATGTCTGGTTTCCCCAGGGAATTTTAGAATTTGGTTGAGGATCTTCCGTTTGACAGATGGCAATTATTTGCAGAGAACACTGATAAGTCGTTGCACACTCTTAAAGATTCCAGGGCCACATTATGCTCGTTGGACATCTGCCCTCCTGCAAACAAATGGAGATTCAGTGGATTGCAAATGGCTCAGAGATCCCACCCCACTCAGTTCTCTGGATCCCAGACACCCCTGGAGCCCCCCAGGAAACGACACAGGTTCCAGAGGGAGAGGCCCTTTCACCTGCCTCATGAAGCTCCACAACAGGCATCATCATGTACGTGCCGGTTTTAACGGGCCTGTGGGTGGCCTGATAGCGCATCCATAATTAGCCCGCCAGCGTTAGCATTTTGTCAACCTTCCCCCATTTGGGATCTGGCTATCCCACTTCCAACATGCATGGGAGCAGGGAAAGTGTGGGCCCCTTACTGAATGGGGAGGCAACCTAGTGACAGATGGTGAGGAAAAAGCTGAAGGACTCGATGCTTTTTTTGCCTCTGTCTTCACAGACAAGGTCAGCTCCCAGACTCCTGCACTGGGCAGCACAGCATGGGGAGCAGGTGAGCAGGTGAGCAGCCCTCAGTGGTGAAAGAACAGGTTAAGGACTATTGAGAACAACTGGACATGCACAAGTCCATGGGACTGTATCTAATGCATCCAAGGGTGCTGAGGGCATTGGCTGATGTGATTGCAGAGTGATTGTCCATTATCTTTGAAAACTTGTAGCGATCGTCCCGGATGACTGGAAAAAGGCAAATATAGTGCCCATCTTTTAAAAAGGAAAGAAAGAGAACCCAGGGAACTACAGACCAGTCAGCCTCACCTGAGTCCCTGGAAAAATCATGGAGCAGGTCCTCAAGGAATCAATTCTGAAGCACTTGGAGGAGAGGAAGGTGATCAGGAACAGTCATCCAAGGGCAAGTCATGCCTGACCAACCTGATTGCCTTCTATGATGAGATAACTGGCTCTGTGGATATGGGGAAAGCGATGGATGTGATATATCTTGACTTTAGCAAAGCTTTTGATATGGTCTCCCACAGTATTCTTGCCAACCCGTTAAAGAAGTATGGATTGGATGAATGGACGATAAGGTGGATAGAAAGCTGGCTAGATTGTCAGGCTCAAAAGGTAGTGATCAACGGCTCAATGTCTAGTTGGCAGCCAGTATCAAGCGGAGTGCCCCAAGGGTCAGTCCGCTTCAACATCTTTATTAATGATCTTGATGATGGGATGGATTGCACCCTCAGCAAGTCTGTGGACGACACTAAGCTGGGGGAAGAGGTAGATATGCTGGAGGGTAGGGATAAGGTCCAAAGTGACCTAGACAAATTGGAGGATTAGCCCAAAAGAAATCTGATGAGGTTCAACAAGGACAGGTGCAGAGTCCTGCACTTAGGATGGAAGAATCCCATGCACCACTACAGGCTGGGGACCAACTGGCTAAGCAGCAGTTCTGCAGAAAAGGACCTGGAGATTACAATGGACAAGAAGCTGGATATGAGTCAGCAGTGTGCCCTTGTTGCCAAGAAGGCTAACTGCATATTGGGCTGCATTATTAGGAGCATTGCCAGCAGACTGAAGGAAGTGATTATTCCCCTCTATTTGGCACTGGTTAGGCCACACCTGGAGTATTGCATCTAGTTTTGGTCCCCCCACTACAAGAAGGATGTGGACAAATTGGAGAGAGTCCAGCGGAGGGCAACAAAAATGATTAGGGGGCTGGGGCACATGACTTATGAAGAGAGGCTGAGGGAACTGGGGTTATTTAGTCTGCAGAAGAGAAGAATGAGGGGGGATTTGATAGCAGCCATCAACTACCTGAAAGGGGGTTCCAATGAGGATGGAGCTCGGCTGTTCTCAGTGGTGGCAGATGACAGAACAAGAAGCAATGGTCTCAAGTTGCAGTGTGGGAGGTCTAGGTTGGATATTAAGAAACACTCTTTCACTAGGAGGGTGGTGAAGCACTGGAATGAGTTACCTAGGGAGGTGGTGGAATCTCCATCCTTAGAAGTTTTTAAGGCCCAGCTTGACAAAACCCTGGCTGGGATGATTTAGTTGGGGATTGGTCCTGCCATGAGCAGGGGGTTGGACTAGATGACCTCCTGAGGTCTCTTCCAACCCTAATATTCTATGATTCTATATTGCCTTGGACAAATGGGTGCTGGAAGTAAAATCATTGGACTACCCCATCCACTTTAGCTCACTCCCTCGGCCTGACCCAGCTTCCCTTTCCCTCTTCAGGGACCCTTCTCATGAGCCCCTGTTAAGGCAGGAAGTAAACACCCTTCTTTGTTTAGGAGCAGTAGAACTCGTACCTGCTCGGTACAGGGGAAGGGGCTTCTATTACAACTATTTCCTCATCCCATATAAGAACAGAGGGTGATCTTCCAATTCAAGATCTAAGTCTCCTAAACAGGTTTGTGAAATACCAGAAATTCACGATGGTGACCCTGGCAGCTCTAATTCCTTCTCTAGACTCAGGGGATTGGTTTTTGACCTCCAGAATGCATACTTCAATATGGTTATGCACCGATCTCACAAGAGATGTCTTCATTTTGTGGTAGGCCAGGATCGTTTCCAGTATCAAGTGCTCCCTTTTGGCCACTCCTAGAATCCAAGAGTATTCTCAAAGTTTCTGTCAATACTGGTGTCTCACCTGTGCCACCAGGCTATAGTGGTATTCCCGTACCTTGACAACCGGCTACTCAAGGGTCCATCCTATGAAGAAGTGTCGTCCACCACAAGGATGGCACTTTCTGTCATCTTGGACCTGGGCCTCCAGCTGAATGTAGAAAACTCCACACTAACACTGCTCAGAATATACAAATTCACAGGGGTGTGTCTGGATTCCTGGACATCTATGGCAGTTTTTCCCCTGGACCAGGCTCCGGATGTCATAGAGCCTCACCAAAACAATTCAAGACAGGCCCCAGACCTCAGCAAGAAATTGACTTCAACTGCTGGATCACATGACTGCTTGCACTTTCATGATGGAGCATGTGAAATTACACCTCTGCTGTTTCCAGGGGTGACTCAGAACGGTTTACACATGAAACAAACACAGTGTAGACAAGCCAGTATTGGTTCCCGAGAGGGTGAAGCATTAGCTAGACTGGTGGACTATTCATTGCAATGTAGGTGCAGGGGTCCCCTTCCTCCAACCAAGGCTGATGGTGACTGTGACCACAGATGCATCTTTGTTGGGTTGGGGGGGGGGTACCTTGGCTCCCTGACAACTCAGGGCAGATGGTCACCTCAGGAGACCTCTCTCCATATCAACCTATTGGAGCTCAGAGTGGTCAGAATGCCTATATTCATTTCCTCCCTTTCATCAGATACAAGTCTATCAAAGTCATGACAGACAATGTGATCTGAATGTTTTATATCAATCAGCAAGGAGGGGCAAGATCCTCTTCCCTCTGCACTGAGGCAATAAAGTTGTGGAACTGGTGCATAAAAAGTCACGTAAGGATCTCAGCAATGCATCTGCCTGGCGTACAGAATGTCACGGCCGACACATTCAGCAGGTGCTTCTCCCCAGGAATATGTGTGGGAATTGGATTCTTGTGTTCTCCTTGGAATCTTTTGGTCTTGGGGGTTTCCAGAAGTAGACTTTTCAAAACAATTTTAAGTAAAAAGTGCCACATATTTTGTTTGTGCGAGAGCTTAGGTTGCAGTTCTCAGGTGGACACCTTCCTCTTTCCTTGGACAGGAAGACTGTTTAATGCCACTGTTTTATTCATCAGAGTCATTCTGATAGCCCCAATGCGGTTGGGGCAGTTCGCTTACCTATTTCACCGTGCTCTCTATCCTCCAATAGATCTCCCAACCGCTCCTCAACTCCTCTCTCAGGATGCCAGATGCCTAATAAACTCCAACCTGAGCATTCTTCACCTCAAAATTTGCTTCCTCAATGGTTCATGGGGCTACAACATGTGCTGTTAAATAGTAGAAAAGTTTCCAGAGCTACTTACCTTCAGAAGTGAACAAGATTTCGGCCACTGGTGCAAACTCCACAATGCTTCTCCTGAATCTGCCCCACTTCCTCTCCTTCTGGAGTACCTGCTACAACTTAAGAAGTCAGGCCTGTCCCTCAATTCTATCAAAGTTCACCTGGCCCCCCTGATAACCTTTCATACTTCTACTGAAGGTTTTTTCCCCTCTTTGCTCACCCCACAACCATGAGATTTATGAAAGACTTGGGGCATCTAATCCACCGATAAGGCTTGGGACCTTCCAGCCACATCCCAACGTTCTCCCTAAAGTTACTTCCAAATTTCACCTGAATCAGACCATAGACCGCCCAGTTTTCTTCCTGAAACTGCATACTTCCAGCCAGGAGACTTTTCTCCATACTCTAGATGTCAGGAAAGCATCAGCCTTCTACCCGGACAAAACTAAACCATTTCACAAATCCAATAGATTATTCCTTTCGATTGCAGAAAGATCTAAGGGTTCTGCCATTTCTACCCAGCAACTCTCCAGACTGATCTCTGATTGTATCAAGCTGTTGACATTTCACCCCCATCAGCATTTTAGCACACTCAGCCTGATCACAATCTACGTCTATGGCTCTCCTAAAAAATGTTCCCATTTCAATAATCTGCAGGTCCACTACGTGGTCTTTGGTACGTACTTTCTCTAGACACTGCCTAGGTTGATGCCTCAAAATCGGGTGCTTCAGTCGGCCATGCAGTTCTCTGTGCTGGATTCCATTCCAAAGCCCCCTTCTCCTCCTGCGGATACTGCTCGGGTATCACCTAGAGTGGAGCACCCACAGAGCACGACTCGAAGAAGAAGAAGAAGAAGAAGAAGAAGAAGAAGAAGAAGAAGAAGAAGAAGAAGAAGAAGGGGTTACTCCCCCTGGATAGTAACTGTGGTTCTTCAAGATGTGTGTCTCTAGGGGTGCTCCACTACCCATCATCCGTCCCCTTTGCTTCGGAGGTTCTGCTGAGAGGCAGAGGTACAGATGGGGGAACTGCGGGGATGGTTCGGCTGCACAGTCTGGGGATACCAACAGCACATGCGCAGGCCAGACGGACACGGCTAATGAAAAGCTCCACTCAAGGGCACATGAGGTGCAGGCAGGCCCAGTGTCGAGCACCCCTAAGGACGCACGTCTCAAAGAACTACAGTTACTGCGCAAGGGAGCCACCCCTTCTTTTGGTTTTCTGGCTTTTCATAAAGCTGATTTGACTGTGTATCTGCTGCCCACTTTGCTTTAAGCTGATTCACATGCTGCAGTTCACAGGGCTCCATGTACAAACTCAGGACAAGATCATGACATTGTGTCGCTATCACAAAGGGAGATTAGGCCCAGCTCCACGAAGGAACGTAGGCCTCTCAGTCTGAGTTCACGCAAGGAGTTAGGCACTGAGATGCTGAGTGTCACAACAACTCACTTTTAGGCAACTAGAAAATCTCGGATTCCCAGAGCCTGGGTTAGGCACCTCAGCTCCTGCTCAGTGAATGGGGAGAGACTGGTGCCTTAGCCTGAGAGTCACAAAAGCCTGAAGAAGGGACAATCTAGACTAGTGAGTAGCTGTGTTACCTCTGCCCTCTAACCTGGGCGGCCCTTTGTGCGGCTTTGCTGCTGTAGCCTCGAGTCAGGACTGCTCACAAACAGCCTCCATCATGCTGGTCACTCCCAGCTACGTCTGTGTGTGCTGCAGCCGGCCAGCCGCTCACGGGTTATGTGGCAGAGTGACCCCAACGCACCCACAGTCCTAGATTTTCCCCTAGAAATGTCTGTTCTGTACTGGCCAGGCCTCTCCTGGACAAGACAAATTCATAAAAAGTCCATATTTCATTAACAGAAAAATATACATAGTTTGTTACCCCAAATGGAGTTTCCCAGACACTTCAATTTAAACACACTGGATTAGACATAACAATAGAGCAAGTTAATTAGCCACAAATAGAGAGAGATTTTAAGTGAATACAAGCAATGAGGCATAAAAGTCAAGAATAGTTATAAGAAAAATAAAGATAAAGCACAACTGATGCCAAACTTAACAAACCGTTAAATTCAAAGCAAAGTTTTGCTCACCACATGCTTTCAACAGTCTTACTTTCCAAATGTCTTAGGCCAGGGACTCTTCTTCTGCGTCAGGGCTGTTTCCTTTGTCCCTTCTCTTGCAGTGTACTGATGGGCAGAGAGAGGAGGTATTCTGAGTTATTTTGTTCCTAATTTTTACAGTGTCAGTCCCCCTCTTGGAAAACATTTCCAGCTGAGATTCAGGAGACAGTCTGTAGCAAAGGATGATTCCTGCTGCTTTTTCCTCACCTGTTTGAGACTTCTTTGTCTGCGCTTCCTGACTGATGACTCTGTTTTCTGCTTAAGTGCAGTCAGCAGAGCACACATTCCTTTGTTTGACACAGACCTGTTTGCAAACTCAGTCTGGGACATCTTACAGTGGAATCTTATAACTTCACATACAATGTTGCCACACATATTTTATGAGGACAACAATGACCAAACATTTATGAATTTTCAAATGATACCTCACAAGGCATACTGTGTACAGAGATTATTGCATAGCGTGTAGCGTGTGGAAACAGAGGTACCTTCTGTCAAAAACACACAGTAACCCAAAACAGAGAGAGACAAAGCAGGCTGCTCCACAAGGCAGCGAGGCACCACTCACTCAGCTTTATTCTAGGCTGGTTTTTTACTGACTGACTGACTGATGCTCCCAGATCTCATGCTTCCCTACACAGTGTCGTAGCTGGGAAGGAGAATCAGGAACCGCCCCCCCCCCATCCCTACTGCTCCTAAAGTGCTAGCTTGCAATTCCAGCACAGCCCTGAATACACCACACTCAGACCTAGATGCTCCTTTTCTGTATTTCTTCCATGCTTATCTCTGAGTTCCCTCCATCCTGTCCCATTAAACACAGGGTGCCCTGGCCCGGGGCCCCCAACAACATGGGGCCCCAGGGCCAGGCACTCGGGCAGCTCAGCACTGGCGTGCCCCCCGTAGGGGGGCTGCTCCACGGGGCGGGACTGCTGGGGGCAGGGGAGCAGGGAGGGAGGGTCACCTGCAGCCTCAGGGGAGTAGGCAGGAGGTGCAGGTAGCGGGATTGCTGTGAACACGGGCCGGAGAACTCAGGAGGACACTGGGCGGCCACGCAGTGGGCTGGAGAGAAGTGGCGCTTTGAAGGGGAAACCGCCCTGCTCCTCCTGAGTCCTCCTGCCCATGCTCACAGGGCTGGATTCAGAAAGGGGGTGGGGCTTAAGGGCTGAAGCCCAGGGCCTCGGGGCCCACTTAGCTGCCCCTTGCATCTCCCACCTTTCTATCAGTGTCATAATTTTCAATAACACCAAATCCAGATCAGATACAATGTCTTGGCAGATGGAATCCAAACCATTGGAGTGTTCTCCTAAAGTACTGAATCAGGGTACATGACAACTCTTAGTTGCTTTTGCTGGATTATTGATTTTATCTAAATAATTTTCTTCCATTGGGAGTGAAGATTCTTGCTAATCACACTGCAGTTCAAGGTGAATCCCATACAATTTAGTCTGTATTTATTTATCTTGCTCCTTGTTAGGTGATGAGGTTGGGGTTTTGGTGAAAGAAGCTGTGTGTGTTTTGCATGCTGTGAGAATGTTCTTGACTTTTAATATTTATCATATGTGTTCACATTGGGGGACAGGAATATTCCAGTTGGGAGAAGGATTGGATTAGAAATTTAATTGAAATTTCGTGTTTCGGTTTGGTTTAATATTTATATAGTGCATTCTTCTAGAGTTTGTTTTGCTAATATTAAACCTCTCTTAAAGTTAACAGAGTTTTCAGTATGGGATGCTTTGAAGGGAAGGAACAAAGCAAAAAAGGGCATTTAGCTGCCCAGTTCCCACTGATTTAAATTTGAGACTGTTCCGAATAGGGATTGACTGAAACGTTTTTCTTTGGTGATTTCTCAAATTGGAGCTCAAAGTAGAAGCTCTCAGGTAATTTAGTGCCTATTCATTTCTGCTTGTTTGTTTGTAGCAAGATCCTGGCTACATTTTGTAAATCCCATTTAGTCCTAATATAGACTCTATATGAAAGTACAGACTATTCAGAGCATCTGTGTGCAGGGCAGGTCTCATCTCTCACTTTGTCCTTGTTTCAGAGATCAGCAGAGCGAGAGGATGTCATGGTAAGTTAAGCTGTTATTTTAATAGTGTGAAAATTTCCCTGGTCCCTTTTCTTGTACAATGAAACATTAAGCCAACAGCTACAGGGTAAAAATAACCATTTAACTGGTGGGAGGGGCAAAGAGCTAGACATCTGACTGATTTGCAGACTAGGGTCATGTTTCCTTTGCTAAAGTGACTAGGCAGATAATCCATTCTTTAGGTATTGCCCTTCCTGAGATATTCTTTGTTAGTGGAAGGAACTGACCCAGAACTGAGATTCTCTCTGATTGTGCCTGGGGATTTCAAAGTCATGGGAATCCTACTTTTATCCCTGGCACGAAGTTCACTTTGAAGCGCAGAAACAAGCTCTGAGCGCACCTTAGCCTGACGTAGGAAAAAACAGATTGGCGGGAAGGTTTCAAATGCAGTTCAAAGAATTATCATTAGTGCAGACCCTTGTGTGTGGGTGAAATGTAACACACCCAGAGCCCTTTGCACTCAGGCCCCGAGCCACAAAGGCACTTGGGGACTCAGTGCTGCAATGCCTAACTTCCAGCTAGCCACCCCCTGGCATCTATGGAGCCTGAGTTAGGCACCTAGGCTCCCGATACCATGCATGGGGAGACACGAGGCGCTTGAATATGATCCACACAAGCCAGCAAGGGGAGCTGTCTAAGCAGGGTAATGGGAGATGCTCAGAAGAGGGGTGTGACCCTTCCAGGGACTTCAGCATCTAGGTCTGGGCTGGAGGGAGGTGCCTGTCTCTGTGTGTGACCTACAGCTGAGAAGCCTCTCCTGGAGTCAGGTGCCTCAGGTGTTTACTGGAAGCAAGGCTGTGGGGCACACCTCAGGCCACACCACACAGCCGCGGGGTGGAGGAGCAGGTGGCCTCACGCATAACCCTTAGCCCACTGATTAGGGCACTCACCCGAGAGAACACAGAGTGATCCGGATCATTTGGTAAACCGGGTGCAAGCAAGCACTGTATGCTTTAACAGGGCTACATGTAAACGTATGCACGCAGACCCCCAAAGTGCAGGCCACAGTGACAGAATGGGGGATTCTGAAAAAGATGGGGGGGGTTGTGGGCTGAACTTGAGCTCCCACTGTGACGCTGTGGCCAAAAGAGCGAATGCCACCCTGAGATGCACAAACAGGGGAATCTCAAGGAGGAGCTGGGAGGTTATTTTACCTCTGTATTTGGCACTGGTGCAACCACTGCTGGAATCCTGTGTCTAGTGCTGGTGCCCACAGTTCAAGAAGGATGCCGATAACTTGGAGAGGGGTCAGAGATGAGCCAGGAAAATGATTAAAGGGTTAGAAAACCTGCCTTATAGTCATAGACCCAGGAGCCCAATGTATTTAGTTTTTTACCTTTTATTAAAGATACAGAAACAAGAAGGAAAAATAGTCAAAACAATTGAAATGTAAAGTGTTAAATAAGGTTTTCATTTTAACAACAGCCCTTGTTCCCGTTCCCTTTATCAGGAGAGAGTTTTTAGAGAGCAAACCCACCTGTCTGACAGTCTCTTAGATGGCACAGGAACTCCTCACTTAACGTTGCAGTTCTGTTCCTGGAAAATGCGACTTTAAGCGAAACGATGTTAAGCAAATCCAGTTTCCCCATAAGAATTCATGTAAATGGGGGGGTTAGGTTCCAGGGAAATTTTTTTCACAAAAGACTACACACACACACACAGAGTATAAGTTTTAAACAAACAATTTAATACTGGTGCACAGTGATGATGATTGTGAAGCTTGATTGAGGTGGAGGAGTCAGAGGGTGGGGTATTTCCCAGGGAATGCCTTGCTGCTAAATGATGAACTAGCACTCGGCTGAGCCCTCAAGGGTGAACTCTCACACTCTACAAGGCAGCAGGAAAGGAGGGAGGGCAGCCAGAGACACACACTGCCTTGTTTCAGAGTAGCAGCCCCGTTAGTCTGTATCCACAAAAATTAGATCAGCAAGCTGAGCCCACAGCTGCTGCTCCCTCCCTCCTGAGAGCCCTGTCGTGTGTGTCCCCTGCTCTATGGAAGATGGGGTAAGCGGGGTGCAGGGGGAGGGGGACACCCTGACATTAGGCCCCCATTTCTCCCCACACACACACAGCAAGCTGGAGTCTCGGGGAGCAGCTCCAAGGCAGAGGGCAGGAGCAGCACATGGCAGTGTGGGGAGGGACAGCTGAACTGCCCGCAGTTGATAGCCTGCTGTGGCAGCTGCCGCACAGGGAACTAAGGGGAACGGGGGGCTGAGAGGGGGGCTGCCGGCCCACCCTGGTTCCAACCACCCACCAGCTCGCTGCAACGGGCAGCTCTTCCTGCCAGCAGTGGACAAAGCAGGGGGCTTCCATTAGAAGGGAGCATTGCACAACTTTAAACGAGCATGTTCCCTAATGATCAGCAACGTAACATCGAAACAATGCTAACCAGGATGACTTTCAGTGAGGAGTTCCTGTATTAACGATGGTAATAAGTGTTCTTTTTGTGGACAAGAGAAGAATTAGTTGGAGCTGCTGTTGTTTCTGTTGTTGTTAAAGTCCCATCTGGTTTCCTACCACACAAAACAAGACAAACACACACAAAGGGGGAGAGAGAAAAAACAGGAAAGAGGGAAAATCAGCTGCTGACTCTCACTCACAATGTCACTGCCGGAGAAACCCAGCCCAGCCCACAGTGTATCAGCCACGCTGAGACCTGAAAACTCGTAACTGTGTCGGCCGTTTGGTGCATTGCTTTTAGCTGCTTCCTCCAGTCACAGGCTCACAGTCGTGTTGCTAAAGATGCAGTCTTGGCCGACTCCGCCAGACTCTAATTGGACAGACGGCAAAAGCTGAGCACTAGGAAAGAGAAGACATGAGGGGAGGAAGAGGACACATGAAGTGGGGGGCAAAGTCTCACATTCAAGGTGGTGTCGGGATTTAGCCAGAGCCAGTGGAGGTGGTGATGGCGTCTGGGTCCCATGGTCTCGCCTGGTCTGGTCAGGTGCCTTTCAAGCTCAGAGTGACAAAGGACCACTGGTGTCATGGTGGATCCCAGGGGGCAGTGGGGGGTGGCAGCCATGATGATGGAGCTCACTCCATTCTCCCCCACACCCCGCCAACAGTGGGTCTCAGGCAGCCTGACTCTCTTGCCATGGGATTTTCTGCTAAGAACCCCAATATGGAGTGATGGGGGGGGGGGGGGGGGAAATCGCCTGTCCACTCATTATCTTGTCCAGCAATTAGGTCCAATTTCTGACACACCAATTTTGGTTCATTGATTTCCAGTCTCGGACTTTTCTTGTTCACCAGGCATGATCTTAACCCAGTCCTTGAGTTCTATCCGGAGGCCTCTTTCTCTGGGCTATTTCAGTCGGCCTCACTGCTCTTCGCACCACCTGTCCCCTCAGCGTTAGTGTCATGGGGTGCTGTGAGTTTTGAGGAGCTTTCACTGAGGCTGCACAGAGGAGCTCACAAGCAGGGTCAGCCTGTGGGCCCAAGTATCACAACAGGGTGAAAGGGAGGGGGGTTTCCGCCTGCGCCCCTCGGCGAGGAGCAGACTACGGGGAACGAAGGGATGGTGAGGGGGCTCCACCTGTCACAGAAAGGGGAGCTCATGACAGGCGCAGTTGTCATATTTTTAGTCTTATAACACATTTATGATATTGTCAACCTATAATCATCTGTCCCTCTTTCAGCTCCAACTGCCCCCCCCAGCAGTCTTTCTCCCTCCTCCCCACCGCCGATCCCAGCCCTTCAGCTGCTGTTCCCCCTTCCCAGTGCCCAGGTTTTTAACCCCTTCTCTTGACTTCCCTGCAGTGCGTGTGACTCTGGATCAGGACACAGCTCATCCTGCTCTCACCCTGTCTGCGGATCGGCGGGCTGTGAGATATGGAGTTGCAAGGCAGGACCTGCCCGACAGTCCTGAGCGATTTGATAAAAGACCCTGGGTGCTGGGCTTTCAGGGGTTCACTAAAGGGGCTGTGTCCTGGGAGGTGGAGGTGGGGGATGAGGTATACTGGGTGGTCGGGGTGGCCAGGGAGTCTGTGGAGAGGAAAGGCTGGGTCAGCGCGTCCCCCAGGGAGGGGATCTGGGCCATTGACTGGAACAGCCCGTTGCCTCCGGTTCCACCCTCCCCTCAGAGGACCCCGTCCCAGAAGAGCATGCGGATCCGGGTCTGTCTGAACTATGAAGGGAGGCAGGTGACATTTTTCAGTGCTGATAATGAGGCCCTGATCCTCACTGTGACTGGGGCCGACTTCGCTGGGGGGAGAATCCGCCCGCTCTTTGGGACAAAGTCCCAGCTCAGCCTGCGTCCCTGCCCTGAAACAGAGGGGCAGGCGGGTGACCCTCACCAGTAGGCCCTGAGCCCTGTGCTCCGGTGGCCTGTCAGTCTGTCACTGGAGGACTCTGGGGGGCGAGGACAGACACACACAGCGCCAGGCTTTAATCCCCAGCTGGAGAACTCCCTGGCGGGAAACTCCTCCGTTCATTAACGTCCTCTAACAACCCAACCTCAGCCTCTCTGTGACGTGGGGGACCAGGAACTCGCTGACCACTCCACAGCCCCTTTCTGTATAACAAAAGGGGGCTGTGGCTCCATAAATGAATATTAAAGGGGCCAAACAGAGAGTGAGAATGAGTCTGTTACAGCCGGCAGCGCTAGGGCCCACCCCGGGAGATGGGTGACCCAGGGTCCGTCCCCGGCTCCAGTGATGCTGTCGTCAGTTATCCAGCATGGAACAGCTTCAACGTCACAGACTGTGGGAGCCCCGAACCGGGAATTTCCCAGAGCCAGCGGTTAGGGCTGTCACCTGAGAGCTGGCAGAGCCCTGCTTACATCCCCTGTGCTCATCAGCGCCAGGGGGACTTGAACTAGTCGTCTCCCACAGCCTGGGTGAGCCGCGAACCCCTGGGCCAAGCGTCAGGAGAGCGTCCTGCCTCCTCTCCCCCTGCAGCTTCATGTGGAATTCGCTGGCCTCTGAGCAGGCCTCCCAGACTGGGTGTGAATGGCTGTGGGATTAAGCACAAGATAGGCACTTGGGTGCGGTGAGAAATGGGGGAAGGGGTAGCTCCCTTTGATGGACACCCAGCCATTTGGTTAGCTACAGAATCCTCCTTTGCAGCTGTACCCTAATGGCCTTACCTGTAAAGGGTTAAGAGGTAAACTTCAAATGAGTTGGCACCTGGTGAGGGGAACCAATCAATACCTTTTCCAACTGGGGATGACTGCTCTCTCTCTGTGTGCGTGTGCGTTCGTTTGTTCGTTCCAGGTGTGGGAAATCATCAGCATCATACCGAGAAACTCCTCCTTTGGAACCCCAGACATGGAAGTAGATCAGGAATGTCTAGTTAGATGCGATCAGATTTAGTTCTTTATTTTGGGCTTGCGGATTCCTCTGTGCTAACCCGAGGTGCTTTTGTTTTGTTTTGTTTGTTTGTACCCTTTAAACTGGACCCCACGAAAGTAATGTTGATGTTTAATCCCTAACAGCCTGAGTTTTCAGATGTGGTTTCTTTCTTTTTTCAATAAAATTTACCTTTTTGAAGAACATGATTAGATTTCTGTGTCCCAGGAGGTAAAGAGACTGTGCCTATGTTAATCAGCTGATGCAACAGCTGGGTTCCCCTTTTCTTTTGTTTCCTTCTCGGCTTGCCCGAGGGAGGGGTGGAAAAGCCGAGGGGCCTCAGGAAAAAAATCTTCTCAAGTGAGTTTTTCTGGCTTGGCAGAAGGCAGTTTTCACTTGGGTGGTGGTAGCATCACCAGCCTGGAGAGGCCAGTATTAACATTTGGAGTCGTTGCGGGCCCCCACCTTCTGCACTCGAAGTGCCGGAGGGGGAATCAGCCTTGACAGGCGCGTGGAGGAAGGCAGCAGTGCACGCTCCGAGGCACAAACGCAGCTGCCCAGGAAGCTCTGACTGACAAAACATGTGCTGAGCGAGGCTTGGCACCTGCAGGTTGGGAGGACGCTGAGGAGGAGTTTTGAGAGTCACAGCGGTGCCTAACTCCAGAGGGTGGGTACTTAAGCACTTTTCTGAATCCAGCCCATCGTCCCACGAGCAGCACGGACTCCTTGTCATCTCCCTTTTCGGTTGATTCCACTGCTCTTGGGGGTCGGCATGTTACCGCAAAATGTCCCCCCTTCTGTGGCATCTCCTACACTCTGTGTCGTTTGTCACTCACCGGCACTGAGTCTGTGTATAACAAAAGAGAATGTTTTCATAAAAGGAACCCAGCATTGATGTGGAAAAACATCCCCACCACAGTCCAGGTATGTGACTGTGACGGGGTTGGGACTCACCACCGCAGCGCCTCCCACTGGTGCGTCTGGGAATTAGCTCTGTCCTCTGCGGAGTGCCCCCTGCCGGTGGTGTCCCGTCCGTCGTCTGCTCCCTGTTGCTATCCAGGCCCGCCTTGCTCCCTGCTCGGCGACGTCCGCTTCTGGTCACTGCCCTCCGGCAGTGCCCCTTAGTCCCTCCTCACCCACTTCCGGGGGGCGGGGGGCTCTTAACGGCAGTCCCTCCCCTCGGGCCTGCTGCATTGGCCAACCGTGACCCAAAGTCCAGCCCCTCACGTCTGGGGCACGTTGCAGTCTGACACGGCCGCTCTTCGTCAGCCAATTGCGATGCAAGGGGAAAGGGGGGTGGGACCCAGCCCCACCCACTACTCTGGGTCCCGGCCCAGGGACCCTCTAGCAGCAGCCTCCCTGCCCTTCTTCTCGCCTCTCGCTCCTCGATCCTCCCTGGGCCAATTCCCCTCTGGCCCCTCGCATCCTCTCGCCCAGGGGTCTCAAACACACGGCCCGCGGGGCTATTTCCTGTGGCCCGCCAAGCTCCCCGCGCCCCAGCCCACCCCCTGCCTACCTCCAGGCCAGGGGTGGGCAAACTACAGCCCGCGGGCCACGGCGCCGCGAGCCCCATGCCGCTCCCGGCACCATGTCCCTGCGGGGGACGGGGCGCAGAGGGCTCCATGTGTTGCTTCCAGGCACCGCCCCCTGCAGCTCCCATTGGCCTGGAATGGGGAACCGCGACCAATGGGAGCTTCGGGGGAGGTACCTGGAGGAGCGGCAAAAGCAGCGCACAGAGCCCAGTGCCCCCCACCACCCAGGGGCAGCAGGGACATGGTTCCGGTCGCTTCCCGGAGCGGGGCCAGGGGAGGCAGGCAGGGAGCCTGCCCTGGCCCCGGTGCGCGCTGCTGCCACCCTGGAGACGCTCTAGGTAAGCAGTGCCAGGCCAAAGCCCGCACCCTGAACCCCTTCTGCACCCCAACCCCCTGCCCTGAGCCCCCTGCCACACCCTGCACCTCTCCTGCACCCCAACCCCCTGCCCTGAGCCCCCTGCCACACCCCTCCTGCACCCCTTGTGGGCAGGGAGGGGGCAGAGCTGGGGTGGGAACTTTGGGGAAGGGGTTGGAAGGGGCAGGGAAGGGGTGGGAAGAGGTGGAGTGGGGGTGTCAGTGATGCAGCCCTCAGGCCAATGCACTAGTCCTCATGTGGCCCTCTTGGCCATTTGAGTTTGAGACCCCTGCTCTAGGTCCTTCCAGTCAGAGCCCGCAGCCTGATAGGTATTGGGCTGGAGCTCTCCTCAGCTCCCCCAGGCCAAGCCTAGCCGCTAGTCTCCTTCCCTTAGGGGACAGCCCTTCTCCCTTGAAGGTCTGGGAAAGACTGACTGCACCTCTCCTGAGCAGCCTTTATATAGGGCTGAGCCCGGCCCTGATTGGCTGCCCCTACTCAGCACTGATTGGCTCTCCTACAGGCCCTCCCTGATTGGCTGCCTTTCTGTGCAGCTGCTCTGGCCTGCTTTAGCCCAATCCCACATAGGGGTGGGGCAGCCACCCCACCACAGTGACCATAAGCAAATCCAACTCCACAGTGTGTGGGGGAGTGTTCTTTACCTTGGTTTCCGGCTTTGTCGTTTTGGAAAGTCCAACAACCAAATGTCCTTTTAGCACATCACTCCCCTCTCCATCTGTTGAACCCCACTCACACCTGCTGTCCATGTTCAGTGAAGACCCAGAGTTCAGAGGCATGTTTACGTGGGTTCACCTCTGTATCTCAGAACAGCACCCTGGAACCCCCATATTCATCACTGTGATATGATTATGATGTGTTTTGTACGAAGTATGCCTTATGAGGTATAATTTTAAAAGTCTTGATTCATTGAACATTAATATCCTGTTGGATTGTATGTGCTACCCTTGTAAGTTAAGTTATGAGGTATTGCTATATATTGCAAGCAAAGCCAGCCTTTCAGTAGGGACCAAGGAGAGCTATCAGCAGCCAGACAGGGGTTAAAGGCTCATCAACACCCAGTTCACTATCCCAGAGGCTTCTTGGAGAAGGCATGTACACCGTAGGGGTTGACTAACCCACCTCACAGCAAGGATCTTTTTAGCAGCTGGAAGAAAGTAAAAAAGAGGGAGAGTGATGTTATCACTTGGCCTCTCTCCCCCCTCATCTCAACACCTGGAAGATCCTCTGAAAGATGAAGACTTTGAATGAGAGAGATTGGTTCCAGGCTAGAAGGGAGTCCAGTCTGGGTATTGGAGAATTGTAAGGGTGAGACACGGCTTGATTCAAATCTTGCTTAGTCTGTTGACATTAGAATTTAATCAGCAAATTTATTTTTGTTTCTTACCTAACCAACTTTGATCTCTGCACCTGCTACTTATAATCACTTGAAATCTATTGTTCTGTAGTTAATAATCCTGTTTGACATTTTACCTAAGGCAGTGTGGTGTTGGGTGAAGTGCCTGGGGAATCTCAGCTCAGTGACAAAGGCTGGTGTGTGTCCATTCCACACTCAGGGAGTGGCAAACTAGGCAATGGGCTTACACTGGCCTGGCTTCTGACCACTGCAAGACGGTACAGCTCTGGGGTGCAAGGCTGGGAGGTGGGGGCAGGTGGCTGGGGTCTCCCTACTGATGGCTCCTGGGTGGCTGGGAGACCATTCCTGTAACGCGGCCGGGTGTGTCCCTGCTCGTGGATGGCTGGTAAATGCAGTGCCTGTCAGAGGCTTGTCGCTTGGCATTAGCGTCACAGTGTGAGGGACGGCCCAGGCCGGTGGGCTGGCAGGGCTCAGCAGTCCCATAGTCCAGCGTACGCTCTGGGGGCCCCGTTACAGCCTCCCCCCGTGGGCGTGGAGGGGAGGCCTCGCGCCTTGCTTCAGACACTGCAGCCGTCTCTGCGTCTGGCGGACAGTTGCTGGCATTCAGCGTGCTGCTGTTCACTCCTCTGCTCTCACCCAGCGCTGTCCCCACCCGCGGCTGCCACCACGTTCTCCGCAGCCACATTCTGAGGTGCTCCCACTTCCCCAGCCCTCAGGGGCGTCAGCCAGCCGCGGGGAGCCTCAGCGCCGGTGCAGGCGGGACCGTCCCCCTCCCTGTAACGCTGCCCCACACCGGGCCCCAGGCTCAGCACCTACAGCTGGGGAGCGGTGATTGCCGGGGTAGGGATCAGTGAACAAAACGAGGGCTCACAACTGAGACTGAGCAGCTCTGCCCTTAAACAATGGCGAGCACAGGGTCCAATGACAGCTACCGCCCCCCTGCGAGCCCACACCACCAGAAACCAATTCCTGCCTCCGTCCCCTTCTGCCTCGCCCTGGGATTCGGCACCGACAGAAGTGCCCGTGTAGACACAGCTTTCGGTTCCAAACGGTGATAGAAGCTGCTGTAATGTGCAAGCTCTTTATGTCCTTTCGTGCCAACCCCGTCCTAGACAGTTGGGATTGTGACATTCTCGACCTTGGGGAGCCTCCTGGAACCCCCATATTCCTCATGGTTCTATCATCGGGATCTTACATCTAAAGCATGCCTCGTAAGGTGTCGGGGGAAGGGTTCTGGTCCGCTGAGAGTCATTTCTCTGTCTCAGGGGTGGCCAACCTGAGCCTGAGAAGGAGCCAGAATTTACCAATGGACATTGCCAAAGAGCCACAGTAATATGTCAGCAGCCCCCCATCAGCTCCCCCCGCCAGCGCCTCCCGTCCACCGGCAGCCCCACCAGTCAGCGCCTCCCCCTCCCACCCTGCACCTCCTGATCAGCTGTTTCGTGGCATGCAGGAGGCTCTGGGGGGAGGAGTGAGGGCACGGCAGGCTCAGGGGAGGGGGTGGGAAGAGGTGGAGTGGGGACAGGGCCTGGGGCAGAGCAGGGCATTGAGCAGTGAGCGCCCCCTGGCACACTGGGAAGTTGGCGCCTGTAGCTCCAGTCCTGGAGTCAATGCCTAGACAAGGAGCGGCATGTTAACTCCTCAAGAGCCGCACGTGGCTCCGGGGCCCCAGGCTGGCCACCCCAGTCTATCTGTATATGTGTACCATTAACACACATGAAGTTATGAGAATTATGTTGTATGGCTGTCACTGAAACATACTGTGAGTTGGGGATTCAGCCAGATATTACCTCCCCCAGAGGTAACAGCAAGGAAAGTAACCAAGGCCTGGGTGGGGCGTGAAACAACCCATCACCAGCCATTGTCCAGCAAGGAAGCTACAATGCAATGACTCACCTGCATGAGGCTATACCAGGGGAATTGCTCAGTCTGACCTGGGAGACTCAGCAAGACCCCCAGGCATGCCTGGACTGGTGCTCCCCGAGCACATGGGACCGAGCATTTAAAACAGACACAGGGGCTACATGCTGGGCCTTTCTCCTCCACCCACCTGACAGTGCAAGCAACAAGGACGCTGAAGACTTGAGACTCCAACTGAGGGGACTGGCCCGAATTTCAAAGGTGAAATCTCTATACTATTGACTGGAATATCCAGTGGAATGAGGGAAACTGCTTAATCTAGATGTTGCCCAGTCTAACAGGGTTGAGAGTTTAGACTGAGTGCTTTTATTTTATTTCTTTTGGTAACTAACTCTGACTTTTGGCATATCACTTAATACCACTTAAAACCTACCTTTTATAGTCAATAAACTTGTTTAACTTTACCAGTGTGTTTGCCTGAAGTGGATGGTACATTGCTCAGGTATCAAAGGCTGGTGTATATCCACCTTCCATTGATGAAGTGGTGAACCAATTAACACATTAGACAGTAAACTCCTGAGGCACAGTGCTGGGAGCTGGGGGGATTTGGCTCTGGTGCCTTTCTCTGTGTGATTCGTGAGTGGCTCTGGGAGCATTCATCTGATCTAGCTGGGTGATAACAGCACCTGGCGGGGGTGCTGCTGGTCACTAGCAGGGCATTGTGAGATACAGCCCAGGCTGGAGAGAGTTCCGGGGGGCACAGCGGTCCCACAATCCCAGGCTGCATCCCGGGGGATCCCGTCACAGGGATCCTTTGCTTTTGCTTAGAAATCGTGCCATTCCAAAGGCCACGTCCACACTACAGAATTAAGTTGGCCTAACTTACTTTGGCATATAACCGCTGCAGTAATTACATCACTTGTGTGTTTCCACACTTTGCTCTGTGTGTCAGTGGTGTGCGTCCCCATGAGGAGCACTTGTATTCATTGTATTGTCAGTGTGGGGCATTGTGGAAAGCCAGTAACAGTCGACTTAAGAAACACAGTGTCTACACTGACACTTCGTCGACCTAACTACATCAACCTTGACTCTATGCCACTCACGGAAGTGGTGTTAATGAGTTGGCATAGCAATGCAGTTACATCGGTGGGAGCAATAGTTAAGAATAGACACATCCACAGTTAGGTCAACGTAATTCTGTAATATAAACAACGAGGAGTCCTGTGGCACCTTAAAGACTAACAGATTTATTTGGGCATAAGCTTTCATGGGTAATAAACCCACTTCTTCAGATGCATGGAGTGAAAATTACAGATGCAGGCATAAATATACTGTAATTCTGTAATGTAGACCAGGCCAAAGTCCAAGCAACATAGAGAAACAGTTTCTTCTTGTTAGGGAGTTTTATTTTCTTACCCCCAGAGTTCAAGCTGACAGCACAAATTCACATGAGATGGAGGTGGGACAGGGAGAAATGCAATTAACAAATTCTTTGCTCTTTGATGTTTCACAAGGCTCCTGCTCACCCAAATGGCCCATTGAACCCAAATGAATCTATTTGGCAGGCAGAACCGAACACCTTCTGCAGGGAGCAGCATTTTACAGTAATTAATGCTTCTTTGGTAATTTACAGAATTACGGAGGGTTACAATGCAAACACTTAATGTCACGTTATAACGCGGGGCACAGACATTACATGTGCGATTAATACATGCAGCACATTATAAGCATTTCATAAAGTCTCTAAACACCAGTACAGAATCATAGAAGATTAAGGTTGGAAGAGACCTCCGGAGGTCATTTAGTCCAAAACCCGGCTTGAAGCAGGACCAACGCCAACTAAATCATCCCAGCCAGGGCTATGTCAGACCAGGCCTTAAAAACCTCCAAGGATGGAGATTCTTTTTTGAGTGATTGTTCATGTCCATTCCAACCAGGTGTCTGCGCGCCAGGTGCATGCCAGCTGGAAGATTTTCCCCTAGCAGCGTCTGTAGGGTCGGCCTGGGTGCCCCCTGGAGTGGCGCCTCCATGGCGCCCTGTCAAGGTTCCTTCCCCACTCTGAACTCTAGGGTACAGATGTGGGGACCCGCATGAAAGACCCCCTAAGCTTATTTCTACCAGCTTAGGTTAAAACTTCCCCAAGGCACAAAGTCTTTGCCCTTGGATTAGGTAAAACGTTGCCGCCACCACCAAGTGTTTTAGACAAAGAACAGGGAAAGGACCACCTGGAGTCCTATTCCCCCCAAATATCCCCCCAAGCCCTACACCCCCCCTTCCTGGGGAAGGCTTGATAAGAATCCTCACCAATTTGTACAGGTGAACACAGACCCAAACCCTTGGATCTTAACAATGAAAAATCAATCAGGTTCTTAAAAGAAGAATTTTATTTAAAGAAAAGGTAAAAGAATCACCTCTGTAAAATCACCTCTGTAAAAACTTTTCTCCCAGTGATACCCCTCAGGCCAGCTCTAGCGCCCTCTAGTGCAGCGCGCTCATGTCACGGTATAAGGGGACCGGTCGTCCTCGCACCCTCTCCGTTCCTTCTTGCCGGCAACTCCGACAGAGGGGGTGGAGGGTGGGTTGTGGAATGGACGTGAGCAACACGTCTCAAAGAACAATAGTTACAAAAAGGTTAGCAACCGTTTTTCCTTCTTCGAGTGCTCGCACACGTCCATTCCATGTTTGGTGACTCCCAAGCAGTACAGTGAAGAGGTGGGCTCAGAGTTCATGGACACAGAGATTGCAACACTGCCCATCCAAACCCAGGGTCATCTCTAGCTTGCTGAGTGCTGGCGCAGTGGGAAGAAAAAATATGTCCCGACACCCAGGTCGCCTCTCCGCAAATGTCCTGAATCGGACCTGGGCCTTGACCACCACTGAGGAAGCTTGTGCTCTTATAGACTGGGCCATCACGAAGGCAGGGTCTGACCTAGGAGCATTCAGCATTCTCTGCCCCTCCATGCACTTCCCACAGCCAGTCCGCTCAGGTGGGGCTCCTGGGGAAGCCAGAGGGTCCTGCCCCCCAACTCCGCAGTCAGACGGGACTCAGCCAGCCAGTAAAACAGAGGTTTATTAGACGACAGGAACGTGGTCTAAAACAGAGCTTGTAGGTGCAGAGGACTGGACCCCTCAGCTGGGTCCATTTTAGGGGGCTGTGAGCCAGACAACCCTGTCTGCCCTTCACTCCATGTCTCCAGCCAGCCCCCAACTGAAACTCCCCCCAGCCCCTCCTCCTCTGGGCTTTGTCCCTGTCCCCGGCCAGGAGGGCACCGGATTCCTTTGTTCTCCAACCCTTTAGCGCTCACCTCGCAGGGGGAAAGGGCCCAGGCCATCAGTGGCCAGGAAACAGGGTGTCGGCCATTCTCTGCGTCCAGACCCCTGCGCACACCTGCCCTCTAGGGCTCTGCAATGATCATACACCCTTATCGCACCACCTAGATCCTTAAGAACTGCGTAGGCGAAACTGAGGCACCCCCACACGATTCAGAGGAAACATTAAGAACAGTCCCACTTCGTCACAGGGACCGAGCAGGAAGAACGGCTCTTCACACATCTATCGATAGTGTGCAGGGGAACCTGACTGACCCCAGGGGCTCCAACCAGGGGACACGGGCTGGGGTTTGTGCTACCAGGAGTAAGGAAGCCCGGGAGTCTCTGCAGGTTGCAGGGGCTGATTCTCTCACTAACTCTCCAGCCCAAGTCAATGTCAGTCCCTCACTCTGTGGAGTGAAGAGGAATCTGACCTTAGATAAACTCATCTGGGAAATAAGACAAAGCAAACAACAAAGGATGCTCACTGGTGAGCAGCTTCTTCCCAGGGCTGGGTGAATGCAGTGCTGCCCGCTCTTGTGACTTTACCGTGCGTCTCATGATAGCGGATGGTTTTATTAAATCCCCAGTTCCTGGACTCATGGGATTAGAGGAGAGTCTCAGCTCTCTTTTCTTACAGCAGTAACTTCTAGTCCTTCTAGCAGCAGGGAAAACCCTGGAAATGCATCCCCTAAAGGCTCAAACCAGAGGGCAAATAAAAATAAGCTCCAATATTATCCCCCAAATACTCACAACATTTAAGCCAAACTCAGGATTTTGTGGGCCTGACTGGTGATGTCTCAACACTTGGGGCTGTCGATACTGGGATTCCCCATCACTTGGTGTCTGGGAAATGCCCCCTCACTCTTCTCTTCTGCAGACTAAATAAGCCCAGTTCCCTCAGCCTCTCCTCATAAGTCATGTGCTCCAGCCCCCTAATCATTTTTGTTGCCCTCCGCTGGACGTTTTCCAATTTTTCCACATCCTTCTTGTAGTGTGGTGTCCAAAACTAGACACTTACTCCAGATGAGGCCTCACCAATGCTGAATAGAGGGAAATGATCACGTCCCTCGATCTGCTGGCGATGCTCCTACTTATACAGCCCAAAATGCCGTTAGCCTTCTTGGCAACAAGGGCACACTGTTGACTCATATCCAGCTTCTCGTCCACTGTAACCCCAGGTCCTTTTCTGCAGAACTGCTGCCTAGCCATTCGGTCCCTAGTCTGTAGCTGTACATGGGATTCTTCCATCCTAAGTGCAGGACTCTGCACTTGTCCTTGTTGAACCTCATCAGATTTCTTTTGGCCCAATCCTCTAATTTGTCTAGGTCCCTCCTCCGTATCGTATCCATACCCTCCAGCATATCTACCACTGCTCCCAGTTTAGTGTCATCTGCAAATTTGCTGAGAGTGCAATCCACACCATCCTCCAGATCATTCATGAAGATATTGAACAAAACCGGCCCCAGGACCGACCCCTGGGGCACTCCGCTAGATACCGGCTGCCAACTAGACATGGAGCCGTTGATCACTCCCCGTTGAGCCTGACGATCTAGCCAGCTTTCTGTCTCAGTGCTCTAACACAACATGCCCCCGAGAGCAGCAAGTCTGAGCGCTGCAAAGCGCCAGTGTAGACAGGCTCCCAGCGCTCGGAGCTGTTCCCCTCTTTGACCTGGTTTACCAGGAGCGCTGGGAGAGCTCGCTCCCCAGGGCTCACGGGTGACCACACTGACAGTTCAAAGTGCGGCTGCGGGAGCGCTCCCACGGCAGCGCTATGAGCTGGCTAGTGTAGACTTAGCCTAAGAGTGGCTTTTTTTCTGTTCACCTGAAGCCGGTTAGGCCTCGTCCACATGGAGAGTTGCACCAGTGTAACTAAACCTAACTGAGGGCTTGGCTACACTTACATTTTATAGCACTCTAACTTGCTGGCTCAGGGGCATGAAAAACCACCCCCCTGAGCGCAGCAAGTCTGAGTGCTTTAAAGCGCTAGTGTGGACAGCCTCCCAGCGTTCGGAGCTAATCCCCTCGTGGAGGTGGAGTACCAGGAGCGCTGGGAGAGCTCTCTCCCAGCGCTCGCACACAGCCACACTCGCACTTCAAAGCCAAACCAGCCAGTGAGAACGTGAGCTTGGCCCAGACCCTCTCTGATCCTCATCAACGGCCTCCTCTGCCCACGCACACACTGCAGGCCCCAGGCCGAAGCTCTGCAACACTGGACTTACACCGGGACTGGGTGTGACCCCGAGACGAGGGCCTCCTGTCTCGTCGCTGCAGAGATAACCCGACACATACACCCCCACTCCTCTGCTTCCATTCCTGGCCCCTGACATGACTCGACCCCGTAGGGCCAGGCTGCTCTGGGGCCTGACCCTCTTTAGGTCAAACCAAGCCTGTTACTGAGGTGACACAAGGGCACCAATGCACCTTAAACCACTTCAAACAAACCCCAAATCCACCCCGCAGCCTCACCCAGCTCGAGACGGGCTGCTGAGCTCCCCAGGGTCTGAGCTGCTGCCTCCTGGGGAACAAGGAAGATTCAAGTCCATGCCTGGAAAAGGAGGATGTGCCTTCCCCTCTCCGCACCCCACCCTGCAGGGATCCGGAAGCTCTTTACCGGCAGGTGCAGGAGATCCCAACCGCACAAACGCAGCAGCTATTCTGTGCTCTGCAGCGGGAGCTCGCGCCCAAACGAAGACCTGACTAACGCACAGATCCAGGGGCTCCAAACTCTCCCCCCGCCCTGCGGTGCCAACACACGGCCAGAGAGAGAGCGGGGTTGACATCTCCTCCCTGGGATGACACCTCGAACGACCTGCTTCCAGGACAGATATGACCCATTGCCATGGGCAGGCGTGGCGGGTATAATAGGCCAGTGGAGGCTCTGCCTTCCCTGGCGCTGCCGCCAGACCCCCAGTTGCAGGATTTTTGAGGGAAATTTTTGCTTCATCATCCCCCATGCAATGTCGGGGGGCTGAGGAGGCTGGATGTGCTCTTCAGCTTCCTGGGTTCATCAGTGACCTCCCTGGACTCCGGGAAGCCGAGCAGCAAACCCAGCCTCCTCGGCTGCCCGGGAACCTGCGTGGGGCACAGCAAGTGCTTCTGCCGGAGGAGAGCGAGGGGCTGCAGGGGTTGGGGTCTGGGGAGGGGAGTTGCTGCTTGGCTGGCCCGGGGCAGCTCCAGGCAGGTGGGGTGGGGGACAGGGCAGGGACTCAGGGCGTGGGCTGGCCCCGGACTCCTCCGGCCGAGGGGGACTCGTGGCCCCGGCCGCTGGGGGAGGGGCACAAGCAGAAGGGGCAGGCTGGGGGCTGGCCTCCCCTAAAGAGGGGGCCCCACACCCACCCGCCCGCCGCCCAGGCCCATGGCTGACTGGGGGTGCGAGGAGACGGGGGGGACACAGCTCAGCCCCATGTAGCCGAGGACAAGCCAGGCTCAGGAGTCCAGGCCCTGGGGGTCAAACTGAAGCACCTTCTGGGAGCCAGGAACGGCCCGAGAGTCCCGCCACTGAACCCTGGGCCATGGGGTCAATTTACCCCCCTCTGTCAGCCCGGCTCTGCCCCCAGGACGCGGGTCTGAGACCCCCCCGGCCCGGAGACGCGGCAGGGACCCAGCCTGGGCAGCGCCCGGCCCCGGGGACGCCCCGCAGCCCGGGAGCCGCACGGGGCCGCGAGGGGCTTGTCGGCGGGTGCAGCACCCATGGGTGCCGGTCCGAGCGGGGCCGCACCCCCGGCTGGGGGGGTCGGCGTGAGATGCCGGGGTCACCGCTCGGTCAGGGGCGCTCAGCCCCCCCGGCACATTGTCCCCGCAGCCCCCGGCAGCGCCGGGCACAAGGGGGCCAGGACCCCCCCCCGGTCACTATAGCAACGTCACTGATCCCGGTCAGCGGCCGCTCAGTGCCGGGGGGGCGCGGGGGGGTCTCCCGACACCTCTGAACGCAGAGCCCAGAACCGCCCCCCCGGCACCCAGCTCCCGGCACCCCCCCGGCCCGGCTGCCCCCGTCCTGCCCCCCGGCCCGGGGTCCCCCCCCGCTGCTCACGGGATCGGGCCCCGGCAGGGCGGCAGCGCCCAGCAGCAGGAGGCGCAGCGCCAGCGCCATCCCCGGACCCCCCGCAGCGCGGCCGGACGCGGCCCCGGGACCCGAGATCGCCGCGGGGGGCGGAGCCAGCTCCCGCCGCGGGAGCCTCCGGCCTTCAGGGATTGGCTGGGGAGGGGGCATCCCGCCAATCGCGACGCGGAGGCCCGGGTCGTCACCGGTCGCTGGGCAGAGCCCGGCGGGGCAGGTTGGTGAAGGGAAAGCGAAAGTCTGAGCGGGAGAGGACGGGCGGGTTCGGCGCGGGACCCGAGAACGCCGCGGGGGGCGGAGCCAGCTCCTGCCCCGAGCATCCCGCCAATCGCGACGCGGAGGCCCGGGCCGTCACCGGTCGCTGGGCAGACCCCGGCGGGCCGCAGGCGAGGGAAGGGACAGTCCGAGCGGGAGAGGACGGGCGGGTTCGGCGCGGCGGGGACCGTGGCCTCGGGGCTGCCCGGCCCGGAGCCGCGACTCGCTCCCCGGCCGAGGCCGCTGTTCCACGGGTGCCGGGGCTGGAGGTTCCCCTGCTTCGGGCTGGAGCTCGGGGGGGCCGCACCCCCCGGCTGGGGGCGGCCGGCGGGAGAGGGGGGGTCACAGCTCGGGCCGGGCCCCCGACCCCCCATTGCCCCCCCGCCCCCGGCCGGGGACCCCCCGCCGAGCCTCCAGGGGCCCCGCAGCCCGCGGGGGACGGGCCCGCGGCGGCTCCGGCTCCGGTCGGTCCGGGGCCGGGGCTCTCGCCGCGCTCCCGGGGCTCGGCCGCGGCTCTGGCCGGCGAGGGGCTCGGACCGCGTCGCGGGGCCGGTGAACGAAGCGCTCGGCGCCGCTCTCCCCTCGGGGGAGTGAGACACAATCACCCCGGGCACCCCACAGCGCCGCCATCCCGCCTGGGGAGGGGGAGAGGAGTCCGGGCTCCAGCCCCCTGCTCTGCCCCCTAGACCCCGCCTCCCTCCCAGAGCCAGGGAGAGAACCCAGGAGTCCGGGCTCCAGCCCCCTGCTCTACCCCCCAGACCCCACCTCCCTCCCGGAGCCAGGGAGAGAACCCAGGAGTCCGGGCTCCAGCCCCCTGCTCTGCCCCCTAGACCCCACCTCCCTCCCAGAGCCAGGGAGAGAACCCAGGAGTCCGGGCTCCAGCTCCCTGCTCTGCCCCCCAGACCCCGCCTCCCTCCCAGAGCCAGGGAGAGAACCCAGGAGTCCAGGCTCCAGCCCCCTGCTCTGCCCCCTAGACCCCGCCTCCCTCCCAGAGCCAGGGAGAGAACCCAGGAGTCCGGGCTCCAGCCCCCTGCTCTGCCCCCTAGACCCCGCCTCCCTCCCAGAGCCAGGGAGAGAACCCAGGAGTCCTGGCTCCAGCCCCCTGCTCTGCCCCCCAGACCCCGCCTCCCGCCCAGAGCCAGGGAGAGAACCCAGGAGTCCAGGCTCCAGCCCCCTGCTCTAGCCCCCAGACCCCACCTCCCTCCCAGAGCCAGGGAGAGAACCCAGGAGTCCGGGCTCCAGCCCCCTGCTCTGCCCCCCAGACCCCGCCTCCCTCCCAGAGCCAGGGAGAGAACCCAGGAGTCCGGGCTCCAGCCCCCTGCTCTGCCCCCTAGACCCCGCCTCCCTCCCAGAGCCAGGGAGAGAACCCAGGAGTCCTGGCTCCTGCCTCCTGCTCTACCCCCTAGACCCCGCCTCCCTCCCAGAGCAAGGGAGAGAACCCAGGAGTCCGGGCACCAGCCCCCTGCTCTGCCCCCTAGACCCCACCTCCCTCCCAGAGCCAGGGAGAGAACCCAGGAGTCCGGGCTCCAGCCCCCTGCTCTGCCCCCTAGACCCCGCCTCCCTCCCAGAGCCAGGGAGAGAACCCAGGAGTCCTGGCTCCTGCCCCCTGCTCTACCCCCTAGACCCCACCTCCCTCCCAGAGCCAGGGAGAGAACCCAGGAGTCCTGGCTCCAGCCCCCTGCTCTGCCCCCCTAGACCCCACTTCCCTCCCAGAGCCAGGGAGAGAACCCAGGAGTCCTGGCTCCAGCCCCCTGCTCTACCCCACTAGGTCCCACTTTCACCCCACCCCCACCCCCGGGGAAGAGCTGAGAAAAGGAAAAGAAAAAGAAATCAGCTGTTGCCACCAACTAACTGAAAAACGTGCACAGACCTCTAAAGACACAGAAATCCAAGCATGTTCTTAAAAAAGGTAAATTTTATTAAGAAAGAAAGAAAGAAAGAAAGAAAGAAAGAACATGTGGAAAATCAGGCAGTTGCTAGATATTAAAATAGCAGCTGCAAGGATTCAGCATCATGAAGGGCATTCTTGGGGTCCAGCTTAAAGGTTACAAAAACACCTGTGTTTAGCACAGAGGAATCCACAAGCCCAAAATAAAGAGATAAACCTGATCACGTCTAAACTAAACGTTTCCTGTTCTACTTCCATGTCTGTGGTTCCAAATGACTGATTTCTAGGTATGATGCTGATGATTTTTCATACCTGGTCCAAGCTTTACAGCATACCCTGCTGATCTCTGTGTCTCTCCAGCCAAGAGAACAACAACAACACAGACAAAAAGAACACGAGGACTTGTGGCACCTTAGAGACTAACAAATTTATTTGAGCATAAGCTTTCGTGGGCTACAGCTCACTTCATCGGATGCATGCAGTGGAAAATACAGTGGGGAGATTTTATATACACAGAGAACATGAAACAATGGGTGTTACCATACACACTATAACGAGAGTGATCAGAAAAGCTGAGCTATTACCAGCAGGAGAGAAGGGAAAAAAAACAACCTTTTGTAGTGATAATCAAGGTGGGCCATTTCCAGCAGTTGACAAGAACCTGTGTGGAACAGTAGGGGAGAAAAATAAACATAGGGAAATAGTTTTACTTTGTGTAATGACCCATCCATTCCCAGTCTTTATTCAAGCCTAATTTAATGGTGTCCAGTTTGCAAATTAATTCCAGTTCAGCAGTCTCTCACTGGAGTCTGTTTTTGAATATTTGTTGTAAGATAGCGACCTTCATGTCTCTGATTGCGTGACCAGAGAGATTGAAGTGTTCTCCGACTGGTTTATGAATGTTATAATTCTTGACATCTGATTTGTGTCCATTTATTCTTTTACGTGGAGACTGTCCAGTTTGGCCAATGTACCTGGCAGAGGGGCATTGCTGGCACATGACGGCATACATCACATTGGTAGATGTGCAGGTGAACAATCTACAGTACCCACCTGCGGAAGTGAAGAAACAGATTGATAGAGCCAGAAGAGTTCCCAGAAGTCACCTACTACAGGACAGGCCTAACAAAGAAAATAACAGAACGCCACTAGCCGTCACCTTCAGCCCCCAACTAAAACCCCTCCAACGCATTATTAAGGATCTACAACCTATCCTGAAGGATGACCCAACACTCTCACAAATCTTGGGAGACAGGCCAGTCCTTGCCTACAGACAGCCCCCCAACCTGAAGCAAATACTCACCAACAACCACATACCACACAACAGAACCACTAACCCAGGAACCTATCCTTGCAACAAAGCCCGTTGCCAACTGTGCCCACATATCTATTCAGGGGACACCATCACAGGGCCTAATAACATCAGCCACACTATCAGAGGCTCGTTCACCTGCACATCCGCCAATGTGATATATGCCATCATGTGCCAGCAATGCCCCTCTGCCATGTACATTGGTCAAACTGGACAGTCTCTACGTAAAAGAATAAATGGACAAAAATCAGATGTCAAGAATTATAACATTCATAAACCAGTCGGAGAACACTTCAATCTCTCTGGTCACGCAATCAGAGACATGAAGGTCGCTATCTTACAACAAAAAAACTTCAAATCCAGAGTCCAGCGAGAAACTGCTGAATTGGAATTCGTTTGCAAATTGGATACTATTAATTTAGGCTTAAATAGAGACTGGGAGTGGCTAAGTCATTATGCAAGGTAGCCTATTTCCCCTTGTTTTTTCCTACCCCCCCCCCCAGACTTTCTGGTTAAACTTGGATTTATGCTGGGAGTGGCCCACCTTGATTGTCATGCACATTGTGGGGAGAGTGGTCACTTTGGATGAGCTATTACCAGCAGGAGAGTGAGTTTGTGTGTGTATGGGGGTGGGGGGGTGAGAAAACCTGGATTTGTGCTGGAAATGGCCCACCTTGATTATCATGCACATTGTAGGGAGAGTGATCACTTTGGATAAGCTATTACCAGCAGGAGAGTGAGTTTGTGTGTGTGTGTTTTTTGAAAACAAAAAAAAGAAAAAAAAAGGGGGGGGGGTGAGAACCTGTATTTGTGCTGGAAATGGCCCACCTTGATTTTCATGCACGCTGTAAGGAGAGTGGTCACTTTGGATAGGCTATTACCAGCAGGAGAGTGAGTTTGTGTGTGTGGTTTTTGGAGGGGGGTGAGGGGGTGAGAGAACCTGGATTTCTGCAGGAAATGGCCCACCTTGATTATCATACACATTG
The DNA here is from genome assembly GCF_015237465.2 of Chelonia mydas. Classification (NCBI taxonomy): domain Eukaryota; kingdom Metazoa; phylum Chordata; order Testudines; family Cheloniidae; genus Chelonia; species Chelonia mydas. The sequence continues at coordinate 312,565 of NC_057852.1, read as the reverse complement.
TGAAAAGAGTGGTCACTTTGGATGGGCTATTACCAGCAAGAGAGTGAGTTTGTGTGGGGGGGGGGCAGAGGGTGAGAAAACCTGGATTTGTGCTGGAAATGGCCCAACTTGATGATCACTTTAGATAAGCTATTACCAGCAGGAGAGTTGGGTGGGAGGAGGTATTGTTTCATGGTGTCTGTGTATATAATGTCTTCTGCAATTTCCACAGTATGCATCCGATGAAGTGAGCTGTAGCTCACGAAAGCTCATGCTCAAATAAATTGGTTAGTCTCTAAGGTGCCACAAGTACTCCTTTTCTTTTTGCGAATCCTCTGATAGTGTGGCTGATGTGATTAGGCCCTAGGATGGTGTCCCCTGAATAGATATGTGGACACAATTGGCAATGGGCTTTGTTGCAAGGATAGGTTCCTGGGTTAGTGTTTTTGTCGTGTGGTTGCAGGTGAGTATTTGCTTCTGTCTGCAAGCGAGGTCTGGCCTGTCTCCCAAGATCTGTGAGAGTGTTGGGTCGTCCTTCAGGATAGGTTGTAGATCCTTGATTATGCGTTGGAGAGGTTTTAGTTGGGGGCTGAAGGTGACGGCTGGTGGCGTTCTGTTATTTTCTTTGTTGGTCCTGTCCTGGAGTCGGTGACTTCTGGATACCCTTCTGGCTCTGTCAGTCTGTTTCTGCACTTCAGCAGGTAGGTATTGTAGTTGTCAGAACGCTTGATAGAGATCTTGTAGGTGTTTGTCTCTGTTTGAGGGGTTGGAGCAAATGCGGTTGTATCGTAGGGCTTGGCAGTAGACAATGGATCATGTGGTGTCGTCTGGATGAAACTGGAGGTATGTTAGTAAGTATAGCGGTCAGTAGGTTTCCGAAATAGGGTGGTGTTTATGTGACCATCTCTTATTAGCACTGTAGTGTTCAGGAAGTGGATCTCTTGTGTGGACTGGTCCAGGCTGAGGCTGATGGTGGGATGGAAATTGTTGAAATCATGGTGGAATTCCTCAAGGGCTTCTTTTCCATGGGTCCAGATGATGAAGATGTCATCAATGTAGCGCAAGTAGAGTAGGGGCATTAGGGGACGAGAGCTGAGGAAGCGTTGTTCTAAGTCAGCCATAAAAATGTTGGCATACTGTGGGGCCATGCGGGTACCCATTATCAGTGCCGCTGATTTGAAGGTATACATTGTCCCCAAATGTGAAATAGTTATGGGTGAGGACAAAGTCACGAAGTTCAGCCACCAGGTTTGCCGTGACATTATCGGGGATACTGTTCCTGACGGCTTGTAGTCCATCTTTGTGTGGAATGTTGGTGTAGAGGGCTTCTACATCCATAGTGGCCAGGATGGTGTTTTCTGGAAGATCACCGATGGATTGTAGTTTCCTCAGGTAGTCAGTGGTGTCTCGAAGATAGCTAGGAGTGCTGGTAGCGTAGGGCCTGAGGAGGGAGTCTACATAGCCAGACAATCCTCAGGATTGCCTGAGATGATGGGGCGTCCAGGATTTCCAGGTTTATGGATCTTGGGTAGCAGATAGAAGACCCCTGGTCAGGGTTCTAGGGGCGTCTGTGCGGATTTGCACTTGTGCTTTTTCAGGGATTTTCTTGAGCAGATGGTGCAGTTTCTCTTGGTAACCCTGAGTGGGGTCAGAGGGGAATGGGCTGGAGAATGTGGAGTTGGAGAGCTGCCGAGCAGCCTCTTGTTCATATTCCAACCTATTCATGATGACGACAGCACCCCCTTTGTCAGCCTTTTTGATTCTGATGTCAGAGTTGTTCCTGAGGCTGTGGACGGTGTTGTGTTCTGCACGGCTGAGGTTATGGGCCAAGTGATGCTGCTTTTCCACAATTTCAGCCCGTGCACGTCAGTGGAAGCGCTGTATTTCGGTCTGGGAATGTCCCACAACAGCATTTCTACTGGGAAGCTGGCTGCAAAACAATTAAACGGCAGAGAGCTCCTATGGAGGCTGTCAGTGTTCCTTCCCCACTCTGAACTCTAGGGTACAGATGTGGGGACCCGCATGAAAGATCCCCTAAGCTTAGTCTTACCGGCTTAGGTTAAAAACGTCCATAAGGTACAGACTTTGCCTTGGCCTTGAGCAGTATGCTGCCACCACCAAGCATTTTAAACAAAGAACAGGGAAAGAGACCACTTGGAGACGTCTTCCCCCAATATCACCCCAAGCCCTACACCCCCTTTCCTGGGGAAGGCTCAAGAATAAGCCTCACCAATTTGTACAGGTGAACACAGACCCAAACCCTTGGATCTTAAGAACAATGAAAAATCAATCAGGTTCTTAAAAGAAGAATTTTAATGAAAGAAAAGGTAAAAGAATCACCTCTGTAAAATCAGGATGGAAAATACTTTACAGGGTATTCAGATTCAAAACACAGAGGATCCCCCTCTGGACAAAACCTTAAAGTTACAGAAAACAGGAATAAACCTCCCTCTTAACACAGGGAAAATTCACATAAAACAAGAGATAAACGAATCCGCCTTGCCTGGCTTACCTCTACTGGTTGCAATATTGGAGACTTGGATTAGGATGGGTTGGAGAAGATGGATTTCTGTCTGGCCTCTCTCAGTCCCAAGAGAGAACAACCCCATAAACAAAGAGCACAAACAAAAGCCTTTCCTCCCACAAGATTTGAAAGTATCTTGTTCCCTTATTGGTCCTTTGGGTCAGGTGCCAGCCAGGTTAGCTGAGCTTCTTAACCCTTTACAGGTAACAGGATGTTGCCTCTGGCCAGGAGGGATTGTATAGCCCTGTATACAGAAAGGTGGTTACCCTTCCTTTTATATTTATGACAGAGGCGGGGTGGGAATTCAGCCTCTGTATTCTGTCAGTGCAGCTAGAGCAATGGGAAATCCCCTCCAGTCACTGCAGCAACTCTCTACTCCAGACTGCTACAGGAGCTTTTTAAGTGCAGCCAGCCGGAGAGTGAGACCAGATCTACCTCCCGTTGGCACCTGGATGCTCCGGCACTCGGACTACAGCAATGACAACGGTTCACTGTTTCCATAGTTGGTAGAATTCAAACCTACGTGGGAAGGCCCCAGGGGGTTTCTCGTCCTTCCCGTTAACCACTCAGCCACAAGTACCTGGTGGACATTTGCCTCACGACACTATGATTCTCCTCTCACTGAATTATCACGTCAAATTGTTTGCTCAGACCAGCCTCCCCGGCACACTCACTGCTGTGCGGGGGTGTAAGTGTGTCCATTGCTGGACAGCAGGAATTCCTGCCCATTTCCCTTCCGGCTGGAGCATGATTCGAGTGTGTTTGTGTTCATGACATTGCTGTAGATCGTTGTTCGTTCCCCAGCTTGACAATTCAGACAGCCCCTTTCCCACTCAGATCTCCAGCATATCATTCCAATAGCAGGGGCTGGGTTTTCTCTGGGGCACTGACGTTTTTCAGGAGGTTGGTGAGTGAACTCAGCCTTGCATTCCACCCTTGATGTTTCATGGAGTAACAAGAGCAGCATAAGGAAAGAGCCGAGCCGATATCTCAGTGTTAGGGCTGAAGGTGGCCACATCCCCCGTTGGACCTTTGCTATTTCAGGAAAGAAAATGTCAATGGAATTGAATGCCCTGGCTCAGACAAGAGACACAGGGAGGTTTTCCGGTTCATGGATCATCCGTGCAAAGGAAATTGTGTCTCTGTGTGAAATTGAGGAGGGAAATGAAACATCCCCATGGCAGCACAATGCTCGAAGGCATGTGGGTGAAGGCCTCAGGCTGAGAAATGATTGAACGGGGGGCTGTATCAATGTATTGCCCTGACTAAAAACAATGGCTAAAAGGCTGCCATTGTTGTTCGTACTTGAGCCTATGTAGGGACACCCCCGTGGGTGTCAACTCCGTTGCATTAACCAGGGGCAGGCGATTATTTTCATCAAGATCCAGATTTCTTAGTCAAGGTCTAGTCAAGGTCTGGGCTCCAGAGAAAAGAATGCACGAATGATAGTGAGACGTGTATTAAAAGATGTTGCAGTCACGATGGGCGTAACAATGATGATTGTGTTGCGTTTATTCCTTAGATCTGATGCCACCACCTTTCCCTTTAGCCTTGTCATTTCCCAAGGGTAAAACTAACCATCTGTCCAGCTACAAGGGCGTGTTTGTGTTCATTCCTGCGAGCTACACAGGGGTTTGATGTTGCTGCTTCCAATCCTCTGGCTCTGCCGGGAGAAGGGGCAATTCAGGCCATCCCTGAGCTGAGGGAGGGAGATGATTTTCTGACAGGGAGGGACGCCTCCTCCTAAAGGTGCTTGGCAGGCAGCCCTCCTTCCCAGGTCCGTCCCGACAACACCCAGTTCAAAAGGGACCCTCCCCAGCCCTCCTCAGCACGGTGACAATGAGCGAGTGAGGGAGCGTGGGGGAGAGGGAGCGACAGAGGGGAGGGAGATGGCGTGAGCGGGCCGGGACCTCGGCGAAGGGGGGCGCAAGGGTGTTCAGTTTTGTTGGGTGCGGAAGTTGGCAACTCTAGATCCAGGGGCAACAACTCCAACCTCCACAGAGGCTGGGCAGGGGCAGGACATCAGCTTGGAGGGGAGGGGTGGGGGGGGGGCAGTGACATCACCAAGGCCTTTTGCAGGAACTCAGCCCATTGGGCAAAGGTGGTGGGGAGGGGGTGACCTCGCAGAGAGACCCCGACATCAGCCGGGCAGGGCAGAGGTGCAGGGCCAGGGCAGTCTCTGAGACCCCCCCGGCTTTGCTGCCACATGTCTCCTTTTCCACGTCTCCCCTCGAGGCCGGGGAGAGAATTAGGATTCATGACTGTGGGCATGAGGAGGAGCCTCTGTGGAGTTTTCTCCTTTCCTACCCCTGGTTGTGCCAGAAAACGAACTTCCCTTGGACAAGGTCAGAGGCTCCGAGAGGTTTGGAACCTGTTGGGTCTGATGCACCTGCTGCAGGCAGAATTCTCGGCACAGAAAACACTGGCTTAAGGGGGCAGAATTTGATTTCCTACCTCGGACTTTGACCCTTGGAATCACTGGGGACCTGGGGGTTTATCCTTTTTGGTTTCCCTTTTCCTCTTTTCTCCTCTTCTCTTGCTTCTTTCCCCCCTTTTCCCTGCTTCCCTCCCCCATCCAAGGAGGGGTGTGTGTGGAGTGTGGGTGGGGGGGGGTTGCTCTCATTGTGGGGGGTCCTCCCAAGGAGGTGGGTCTGGATCTGAGAGTGATCCCCTCTGATGGAGACCTGGGCCGTCCTTTGGGGCATCTGGTGAGACCTCTCAGCCTCCTGCCCCTCAGCGTCTCAATGCTGACTGGCCGAGCAGGGGGCTATCGACAGTGAGGAGACTCAGGTCCTTTTGGTCTCTTTTTAAATCAGGGAAATAAGTAACAACCAATCCAAAGTATGGGATTCCTCTTGCTGCTTCTCTCCATTAATTGTCTCTTAGCAGTTGATGATTTCCTCCAATGTTCCAGGTCATCTAAAATACTTGCTGAATAATTCCTATGAACAACTGTTGGTCTGTAGGTCACCTGAAAGCAGCTTATTTGTCGGCTGACATTTAACAGCAATGCTTAGCTAACATCGTGGAGAAAGGAATTCTCTGCTAAGGATTCAATGTGCCCCTTGGCCAACTCCACCCGTTCCCTGAACGGAGTGTGCTCAGAACAACCACTGCCCCCCCCCATGACACACACACACAAGCCCACAGCTGGGCGCCCAGCACAAAGCAAGGGAGGGGCTTGTTGGCTTGTTTTAGATTTTACTTGACAAAAGTTTTTTCAAAAGCATTTCCTGCCCTTCTTCTCCATGGAAAGGAAGCGGATGGTTGTGGGGAAGGGAACCTCAGCATGGTAGAGCTGGGATTTGGGGAGAGGCAGAGGGAGGGGAGTGGGTGAGGGGGTGAAGGGGCAGTTGCGGGGGAGGGAGGCTAAAGGGGGTCAGGTGGGGCAGCTGGGTGAGGGGTTTGGGGGTAAGGCTGAAGGAGGGCAGTTGGTTGTAGGGGGGGAAGACTGAAAGGGCAGCTGCGGAGGAGCCTGGGAGGGGGGGAAGGTTGAGGGAGCGATGAGGGGAAGGGGACCGGGGCAGTTGGGGGAGACTGAAGGGGGGCTGAAGAGGTGATGGGGGGAAGGGGATATTTGGAGGGAGGCTGAAGGGGTGATGAGGAGAAGGAGGCCTGGGGCAGAGAGACAGTTGTGGGGGCTGCTCATCCCCATGGGAGGGGAGGAGGAAGAGGAGCTGCCCTGGTATCAGAAGCTGCTTCTTTGTTATAACTTGGTACTTCACTGTTCCTGAGCAGGGTCCTGGGATCAAAAGGTTCGACAGGGAACTAGAGAGATTCCTGGCGGCTCGGTCCATCGATGGCGATTAGCCAGGATGGGCAGGGATGGTGTCCCTAACCTCTGTTTGTCAGAAGCTGGGGAAGGGGCGACAAGGGATGGATCCCGGCATGATTCCTGTCTGTTCATTCCCTCTGGGGCACCTGGCACTGGCCATTGTCGGCAGACGGACACTGGGCTAGATGGACCTTTGGTCTGACCCCGTCTGGCCGTTCTTTGCTCTTCTGTTCTTATCACCTGCTCAGTGACATCTGCAAGTTGCCGCCCTCACTCACCACCAGCATCCGCTCCCTGCAACCAAAGGCAGGGAAAATCCCCCTGAAGGGGGGAAATTGGAGGGGAGGGCTGGGCAGAGGGACAAAACTGGGAGCGGATCAGGGGTTCAGACAGGGGGGCTGCCTGGCCAGATAGCTGCAGAAGAGAAAACCCCCAGATAGAGGGTGGCAGACGGGATAACAATTCCCACAGATGGGGTGAGCCATCAGCAGCCGTTCCAAAAGAGGGTGTGGTGGATGGTAGAAGGACTTGTGTTCCTCACTGGATGGTCCCTCTCAGCACCCCCTCCCCAGGGCTGTGGTGTTAAAGGCCCCGGGGGGCCCATTGCCCAGGGACCACAGCTCCTCTCTCGCTGACATTGTGGACTGAGCTGCCAGTGGAAACTTGATTCATGGAAATAGTTTACACCCTCCCGCCAAACCCCCTCAGCATAACGCAAACGGATACTTTTATAAGTGTTGACCCAGTTTCCAAGAATTCCTGGCCAGTTTCCGTCTCTATAACATGTCTGCTTGGAGCCTCATAGGAGCACCTAACTCCGCTGTGTGGATCCGTGTTGTTCCTGTGATTTTCTAGCTGTCTAAACCCATGCGCTGTGACGCTCAGCATTGCCACACCTCCGTCCCGTCCTGGGCTGCACCCTGTGTCACCAGTCAGCTCTCTGCAGAGCACAGCTGAGCAATTCCTGATTGACAGGGGTGTGTCCAGGACAAGAGACAGAGCACCGACTGGAAAGGGACACCTCACAGCAAAGCCCAAACGCTGCTCCTCGAGGCTCGCTATTGCCTGTGGGTGCTGGAGGGGGACCCTGTGATGGGATCCCCCTGAGGTGCAGCCTGGGACCAAGGGACCGCTGTGCCCCCTGAACCCTCGCCAGCCTGGGCTGTCTCTCACAATGCCCTGCTAGGGACCAGCAGCACCCCCGCCAGGTGCTGTTATCACCCAGCTTGATCGCATGAATGCTCCCCGAGCCACTCCTGAGTCACACAGGGAGGCACCAGCCGGATCCCCCCAGCTCCCAGCCCTGTATCTCAGGAGTAGGCTCTCTATCGTATGAATTGCTTCCCCACTTCAGCAGTGGAAAGTGGCTCTACGCCAGCCGTTGATGACTGAGGAATTTACCATCCACTTCAGGGAAACTCACTGGTCAAGTTAAACAGGTCAACAAGTTTATTGGCTACAAAATAGAGATTTTCAGTGGTATTAAGTGAAAGGCAACAAATCCGAGTTAGTTACCAAAGGAAATAAACACCTAAGCGCACAGTCTGAACTCCCAACCCTCCTAGACTGGGCAGCAAGGAGACGAAGCCGTTTTTCTCCCCCTCCTGGATTTTGCAGTCCCGAGCACCCAGATTTCTCCCTTGAAATCTGGGCCAGTCCCCTCAGTTGCAGTCTCAAGTCTTCAGTGTCCTTCCTGCTTGCAGTGTCGGTGGGGGAAGGAGAAAGGCCAAGCATGGGCCCCGGGTTTGGTTTTGGTTTTTGTACCCTCAGTCCCTGTGCTTGGGAAGCACCAGTCCAGGCATGTCTGGGGTGGGGACGGGGGCATTGCTCAATCTCCCGGCAAGGTGGAGCAATTCCCTTGCTGCGGCCTCAGGCAGGTGAATCATTGAATGGGAGCTTCCTTGCTGGGCAATGGCTGTTGATGGGTTGTTTCACACCCCACCCGGGGGTGCTGACCTTCCTTGCTGGTATCTCCTAACCTTTCCCCTGATACATGTAAACCATGCCATGCAAGGTAACATCACAATTCAATACAAGATGAGGAATACAGGGGTTACAGGGCACCTAGAGGAGGAGGATTTTATGTTTCCATTTTGCATAATGAAAGAGAAGGGATAATCATGTATTAAATGGATTGATGTAGGATAGGATTTGACCATATTCTGCCAGCCACCCTTTCTGAGAGCAGGAAGGAACGGCCTCGTGGGCCATTGGTAAAGGTGCATCAGCCAGATTCTGATGTCTGTGAAAAGGCATCACAAATGTCCAGATGGTCAAGAAGACGTGAGAGACTTGGAAACAGCAGGAGACAATCAGAAAACATCCACTGTATCCGACGCTAAACATGTTAGCAGCATTGATGACCTCAGCGGTGAGGCAGCCACCCTGAATGCAAGACAAAGAAGAGCTAAGGATGGGAAGCCAACAAAACCACCAAATGATAACAGCGGAAAACCCGGAGATTAACCCCATTTAAGGACTAACGATTACAGAATGACATTGCAAAATCCATAGGCGAAAGTGGGAATTGGCAAGTCTAAAGCTGGGGTGTTTTGCCATAAGACTCTGGGTTCAGTCCTGCAAAGCCTCGGAGCATCGGATCACGACCGACGGAGCCCAGCTCCTCGCTTGTGTTCAATCTAACTGGCCATTAGATTGACAAGAGCTACAGCAAACTGGTAACTGTAAAACCATCTGCAGGATGTGTGTGTGTGTGTCTGTGTGATTAAATGCGTATGATTACAGTTGTATTTTCAATAAATGCGGCATATTGCCTTTTCCCCTGAAAAGATCCCTTGTGCTTCTTATCAGCATAACACGCTCCCCCAAGGTATAGAGCGTCACAAACACATCTCATGACTCTGCCCCCAACAACTGGAACTAAGACAAGAAACAAGAAGAATTGTGTTAATGGTTTATTTACAGTAACTGGAAAGCAGGAAAGTAAAAGGAGCTGAGAAGGACCTTTTCTAAGCACAACATATGGCAAGGAGACCAACAGATTTTGAGAACACTTTTCTCATGGCACTAAAGTCACAGAAATGGCCAGGAATTAACCCAGGGAATTAATGAATTACCATCTCACTTGAATAAATCTCTCTGTCCTGCTCACTGTCCTGTTCCTTCTCCTTTTTCTTTGTTGTTGGTCCAGGAGTAGCTTTTCTTTCCCTGCCCGAGAGCATGATTGGCTGTCAGTTGCCCCATCCTCTTCTGGGAGCACATGCAGAGAACTAAAAAAGCTTTCAAAGACTGGGCTCTTTCCCTTTTGATTTTCCTTCGACTCTCTGTCGGCCTGTGTCCTTGCTGCCCTTTTGCTGCTGCTTCCAGGTGGTTGGTTTGAGGTCCATGGGGTCTGTGGTGTCCCGGTTTGGGTGGGTTATTGGAGGAGGGGGAGGACTAGTCTATGGCAACAGCCTGTGATTTGCCTTGCCTGTCCTGCTTGCGCTTTTGGCTTCACTTTTGGTTTTTGATTTTTTTCTTCCACTATCATCTGTTCATCATGTAACTGTCCAGTGCCTGGCTCGGAGCTGGAGGCAGGAGGAGACAGGCAAGAGTGAGATTTCAGCATCTCCAGGAAGGGACCACGGCTCCAGGAGGCCCCAACCAACACTGTGGGGTTTTTAATTCATAGATTCATAGATATGAAGGTCAGAAGGGACCATTATGATCATCTAGTCTGACCTCCTGCACAACGCAAGCCACAGAATCTCACCCACCCACTCCTGCGAAAAACCTCTCACCTATGTCTGAGCCATTGAGGTCCTCAAATCAGGATTTGAAGACCTCAAGGAGCAGAGAATCCTCCAGCAAGTGACCCGTGCCCCATGCTACAGAGGACGGAGAAAAACGTCCAGGGCCTCTTCCAATCTGCCCTGGAGAAAAGTTCCTTCCCGACCCCAATTATGGCGACAGCTAAACCCTGAGCATTTGGGCAAGATTCACCAGCCAGATACCCAGGAAAGAATTCTCTGTAGTAACTCAGATCCCACCCCATCTAACATCCCATCACAGGCCATTGGGCCTATTAACCATGAATATTTACAGATCAATTAATTGCCAAAATCATGTTATCCCATCATACCATCTCCTCCATAAACTTATCGAGTTTAATCTTAAAGCCAGATAGGTCTTTTGCCCCCACTGCTTCCCTTGGAAGACTATTCCAAAACTTCACTCCTCTGATGGTTAGAAACCTTCATCTAATTTCAAGCCTAAACTTCCCAGTGACCAGTTTATAGCCATTTGTTCTTGTGTCCACATTGGTACTGAGCTTAAATTTTAATTCCTCTCCCTCTCCGGTATTTATCCCTCTGATATATTTATAGAGAGCAATCCTATCTCCCCTCAACCTTCTTTTAGTTAGGCTAAACAAGCCAAGCTCCTTGAGTCTCCTTTCATAAGACAGGTTTTCCATTCCTCGGATCATCCTAGTAGCCCTTCTCTGTACCTCTTCCAGTTTCAATTCATCCTTCTTAAACATGGGAGACCAGAACTGCACACAGTATTCCAGGTGAGGTCTCACCAGTGCCTTGTAGAACGGTACTAAAACCTCCTTATCTCGACTGGAAATACCTCGCCTGATGCATCCCAAGACCGCATTAGCTTTTTTCACAGCCATATCACAATGGCGGCTCATAGTCATCCTATGATCAACTAATACTCCAAGGTCCTTCTCCTCCTCCGTTACTTCTAATTGATGCGTCCCCAGCTTATAACTAAAATCCTTGTTATTAATCCCTAAATGCATGACCTTACACTTCTCATGATTCAATTTCATCCTATTACTATTACTCTAGTTTACAAGGTCATCCAAATCTTCCTGTAGGATATCCCAGTCTCTCTCTAAATTAGCAATACCTCCCAGCTTTGGATCATCTGCAAACTTGATTAGCACACTCCCACTTTTTGTGCCGAGATCAGTAATAAGAAGATGAAATAAGATTGGTCCCAAAACTGATCCCTGAGCAACTCCACTGGTAACCTCCCTCCAGCCTGACAGTTCACCTTTCAGCAGGACCCGCTGTAATCTCCCTGTTAACCATTTCCTTATCCATCTTTCAGTTTTCATATTGATCCCCATCTTTTCCAATTTAAATAAAAATTCCCCATGTGGCACTGTATCAAACGCCTTCCTGAAATCTACGTAAATTAGATCAACTGCGTTTCCTTTGTCTAAAAAATCTGTTACTTTCTCAAAGAACGAGATCAGGTTGGTTTGGCGTAATCTACCTTTTGTAAAACCATCTTGTATTTTGTCCCATTTACCATTGACCTCAATGTCCTTAACTACTTTCTCCTTCAAAATTTTTTCCAAGACCTTGCATACTACAGATGTCGAACTAACAGGCCTGTAGTTACCCGGATCACTTTTTTTCCCCCTTTCTTAAAAATAGCAACTATGTTCGCAATTCTCCAATCAAACGGTACAACCCCTGAGTTGACAGATTCATTACAAATTCTTGCTAATAGGCTTGCAATTTCATGTGCCAGTTCCTTTAATATTCTTGGATGAAGATTATCTGGGCCCCCCGATTTAGTCCCATTAAGCTGTTCGAGTTTCGCTTCTACCTCAGATATGGTAATATCTACCTCCATCTCCTCCTTCCCATTTGTCATGCTACCATTATCCCTAAGATCCTCATTAGCCTTATTAAAGACTGAGGCAAAGTATTTGTTTCGATATTGGGCCATGCCTAGATTATCCTTGACCTCCACTCCATCCTCAGTGCTTAGCGGTCCCACTTCTTCTTTCTTGGTTTTCTTCTTATTGACATGGCTATAGAACCTTTTACAATTGGTTTTAATTCTCTTTGCAAGGTCCTTCTCACTTTATCCCTTCATGTTCTGACCTCAAGAAGGTAGCTTTCCTTGCTGATCCCTCCCATCTTCCACTCCCTGTATGCTTTCTCCTTTTTCTTAATCACCTCTCCGAGATGCTTGCTCATCCAGCTTGGTCTACAACTCCTGCCTATGAATTTTCCCCCTTTCTTGGGATGCAGGCTTCTGATAGCTTCTGCAGCTTTGATTTAAAGTAATCCCAGGCCTCCTCTGCCTTTAGATCCATAAATTCTTCAATCCAATCCACTTGCCGAACTAATTTCCTTAATTTTTGAAAGTCAGCCCTTTTGAAATCAAAAACCCTAGTTGCAGATTTATTCTTTGTTGATCCTTCCGTTCAGTTTGAACTGAATTAGCTCATGATCCCTCGAACCAAGCTTGTCCCCTACAAGCATTTCTTCTAGGAGGTCCTCACTTCTCACCAAAACCAAATCTAGAATGGCACCCCCTCTTGTCGGTTCAGCAACTACTTGATGAAGGAATCCATCAGCTATCGCATCTAGGAACATCTGAGCCCGATTATTATTACTAGCACTCGTCCTCCAGTCTAGATCTGGGAGGTTAACGTCTCCCATGATCACGCAGTTTCCATTAGTATTTACTTCATTAAAAACATTAAAGAGGGCTCGATCCATATCCACATTAGATCCCGGCGGTCTCTAGCACACTCCAAGCACTATCCCAGGGGAGGCTCGAGTAGTTTTCTTCCCCAGTGTAATTTTTGCCCAGACGGACTCTGTCTTATCCATTCCATCGCTTCGTATTGCTTTACATTCTACCTCCTCATTGATAGACAATGCTACTCCACCACCTTTACCTTTATTTCGGTCTTTCCTAAACAGCACATACCCTTCAATACCCGTAGTCCAGTCATGACGACTATTCCACCCTGTTTCTGTTATCCCTAGAATATCTGGTTTCACTTCCTGCACCAGTAGCTCTAGTTCCTCCATTTTGTTACCTAGGCTCCTCGCATTAGTGTACAAACATCTTCATTTTTGCTGTTTGGCCTCGCTCACGTTCTTTACCCAATGAGGCACGGTCATTCTACAGCCAGTAGAACCTATTAGACTGGTGTCCACACTGCCCTTCCTCCTTATAGCCATTCTCCTACCCACGGCTGTATCCTTTCTTACTTTCTTTTCTTCCCTCTCAAGGCTAAAATCCGGCGTGGAGATTACCTGGACATCCCCCAACCAACCATCTCCCCCAGATTCCTAGTTTAAAGCTCTCTTAATCAGTTGTGCCAGCCTCTATCCTAGAAGTCTATTTCCTTCCCTACTCAGATGAAGTCCATCCCGAGAGAACTGTCCTCTGTCCAGGAATGCCTCCCAGTGGCCAGACATCCCAAAGCCCTCCTTCTAGCACCACTGCCTGAGCCATCTGTTGATAGTCGTAATCTTGTCACACCTTTGTTGCCCTTCTCCAGGAACAGGCAAAATCCCACTACAGATCACCTGAGCCTTGATTTCCTTAAGTGTCTTCCCCAGCCTAGCACAGTCTCCCTGGATACTTTCCAGCGAGAATCTAACCGTATCATTTGTTCCCACATGAAGGATAAATAGGGGATTCTTTCCCGCTCCCTTTAGGATCCTTTTCAACCTCACATCTACATCCCGTATCTTAGCACCTGGAAGACAGCACACCCTTCTATTCTCTGGATCAGCTCTGGTTACAGGCCTGTCTAGTCTTCTCAGTAAAGAGTCCCCGATAACGTAGACCTGCCTTTCCATGATGACGATGCTATTCTCCAGTCTATCCCCTGTTCCCTCTGGCTGCAAGTTCTTTCCATTCCTATTCTCCCTTGTAATCCTCTTCAACCCATCCTGTATCCTCCTGGGGCTCATATTTGGTGTAGTCTCCATTGACTCTTCCCCTTTTCCAATAGGACTAGCCACTCTTCTCTTCTTCCTTGCCCCTCCACCTTCAGTGACTACCTGCTGAGCCCCTTCTTCATTTTCCAACTCTCAGAACCTATTCCTGAGCTCTATTTCTCCTTCACGAGCCCGTCTTTTCCTCTGCCTGGTTCTTCTAGTCACATGCTTCCACTGACCACTTTCCTCACCCAGCTGTCTCTCCTCAGAATTCCTCAGTCCTGCTTCCATCTGCAAGTCTGAGCTTTTCCCTTCAGATACCTCATGTCTTTGCTCCATCATCTGCTCAAACCCCTTTCTAAACTCAACCAGACTTTCCACCTGCATCTCCAAACCTCAGATCTTCTCCTCCATCAGCTCGAGCAGACGGCATTTCATGCAGACAAAACTCTTACCAGGTCCCCCCTCCAGGATCATGGACATACGGCAGCTTCCACAGCCAGTCATCTCCATTGTGTCTTCCACGACATGAGTCACGCCCACTGCTGCCTCTGTGTCTGTCATCGCCTTCCCACCTAAATCCTGTTCACCTGGGAAACACCCAAACCCCACCCCCCACAGCAACAACAAACCCCCAACAAGCACCACAAGACAAACTCCCCCTCAGACTCCCCTGTTTACAGCCCTGTTTGCTGGCTCCTGTGCCACGGCCTGACTGGCTGGCTCCCTTCATAGGACCCCGAGTCAGAGAAGCCCCGGCCCCGAATCAGGGCTCAGCTTCTCCCCCAGCACAAAGCCCCCACAAGCCTCGACACATACACATAATACCAATACACAACCAAATACCAACACCTTCTCCTCCACACCATTCACAGCTGTTGGTCGGTCTTGGGGAAACCCTGCTGTTCCCCCCCGCAGCCTCCGCTCCCGGCGCCGCCGGCCCATGCTCCGGGCAGCGGGGCGACGAGCCCGGCTGGCCCCGGGGCTCTGTGCGGCGCGGCCCGGCGGCCGGACCTGGGGCAGCCGCCCCCAGCCCCCGGGGCTCCAGGCAGCACGGTCAGGGGGCAGGGAGCGGGGGAGGGGTGGGGTAGAGGGCAGGGGAGTTCGGGAGGGGGTCAGGGGCTGGGGGTCGGATGGGGTCGGGGCGGTGAGAGGGCGGGGGACAGGGGGATGAATGGGGGCAGGAGGTCCCGGGGTGGTCAGGGAGAAGGGGTGGTTGGATGGGGCAGGAGATCCAGGGGGCAGACAGGAAGGAGAGGGGAGATTGGATGGGGTGGTGGGGGGCTCTAAGGGGCGGGGGGATCTGGGACCTCTCAGGGAACAGAGGGGTTGGATGGGGCTGGAGGCCCCGGGTGGCCGTCAGGGGGCGAGAAGCGGGGGTCGGATGGGGGCGAGGGCCGGGCCATGCCTTGCTGTTTGAGGAGGCCCAGCCTCCCCTAACTGGCCCTCCATACAATTTCTGAAACCCGATCCGGCATCAGGCCAAAAATTTGCCTGCCCCTGGCTTAGGGCCTGATTTATGCAAAGAAACTGGAAACAACCCCCTGGACAGGGCTGGGAAAATAGAGCAGAGCACTGGAGCCTGAGACTGCGATGAAATCCTCTCAGGCATTGGCATCATGACAGCAGGAGTATCTGGCTATGTCGACTCTCTCCTCAGGCCCTGAGCGACCAGCACCCCTAGCCAGTGCCTGAGATGACGGGGCGTCCAGGATTTCCAGGTTTATGGATCTTGGGTAGCAGATAGAAGACCCCTGGTCGGGGTTCCAGGGGCGTGTCTGTGCAGATTTGTTCTTGTGCTTTTTCAGGGAGTTTCTTGAGCAGATGGTGCAGTTTCTCTTGGTAACCCTGAGTGGGATCAGAGGGGAATGGGCTGGAGAATGTGGAGTTGGAGAGCTGCCGAGCAGCCTCTTGTTCATATTCCAACCTATTCATGAAGACGACAGCACCTCCTTTGTCAGCCTTTTTGATTCTGATGTCAGTTGTTCCTGAGGCTGTGGACGGTGTTGTGTTCTGCACGGCTGAGGTTATGGGCCAAGTGATGCTGCTTTTCGACCACTTCAGCCCGTGCTTGTTGGCTGAAGCACTCGAGTTGAAGTCCAGTCTGCTGTTTCGACCTTCAGGCAGAATCCTTCTTTTTGTCGTGTTGGTCGGAAGGTCTCTGTGGATTAGTGTGTTGTTCAGAGGTGTGTTGGAAATATTCCTTCCGTCGGAGACGTGGAAAGTCGCATTCCAGGTCACCGCAGAACTGTATCATGTTGGTGGGGGTGGAGGGGCAGAAGGAGAGGCCACACAAGACACCCACTTCCTGGACACTACAGTGTTAATAAGCGATGGTCACATAAACACCACCCTATCCTGGACCGCTATACTTACCTACATGCCTCCAGCTTTCATCCAGACCACATCACACGATCCGTTGTCTACAGCCAAGCTCTAAGATACAACCGCATTTGCTCCAATCCCTCAGACAGTGACAAACATCTCCAGGATCTCTATCAAGCATTCTTCAAACTACAATCCCCACCTGCTGAAAGGAAGAATACCCAGAAGTCACCTACTCCAGGACAGGCCCAACAAAGAAAGGAACAGAACGCCACCAGCCATCAGCTTCAGCCCCCAACTAAAAGATCTCCAGGGCAGGATCAAGGATCTACAATCTATTCTGAAGGACGATCCCTCAATCTCACAGATCTTGGGAGACAGGCCAGTCCTCGCTTACAGACAGCCCCCCAACCTGAAGCAAATACTCACCAGCAACCACACAACAAAAACACTAACCCAGGAACCTATCCTTGCAACAAACCCATTGCCAACTCTGTCCACATATCTAGTCTAGGGACACCATCCTCGGACCTAATCACATCAGCCACACCATCAAATGTGCCCAAATACCTTTGTTAGTCTCTAAGGTGCCAGAACTACTCCTCGTTTTGTTTTTGTTTTTTGCTGATACAGACTAACACGGCTCCCACTCTGAACTAAATGATTGCATCTCTCCCCAAAATAGATCTAGAAGCACAAAGAACACCCTAGAGACCAGGCCTTTAAACGTTAGGAAACATCAGAGTTAAGGTGACGTGTACATACTTCGCGCAGTGCTGTTGTGCATGTGTGTTATGATACAGACTCACAAGTGTGGCCTTGGGGTCAATTCTCTGCCCCCCACAGCATCAATTTCCTCCAGGCTACCAAGAGAAGTGGTGCTTCCTCCATCCCTTGATGAGATGCCTTTCTCGAGTCTGCTTTGGTCCAAAACTCGCTACTGCGCCATACAGGAGGCCTGTGATGTGTAGGGGGGCCAGATGAGATGATCTAACAGTCTCTTCTGGCCTTCAAGTCTCCAAATCTCTGCAAAACCGAGTGCGGCACATTGAGCATCCTCTGATGGTTCCACGTGTGGCCTGCGTGAACCCTTGCACGACCACTGAGTGTGTGGGGGTGACCCAGGGGGAGCAGCTCAAACATTCAGAGGAGCCGGCTCGGGGCAGGACATGAGCCCTGCAGGGCAGGGGTGGGGGTGGCAGTGACATCACAAGGGCCTTTTGCAGCACTCAGCTGATTGGTGAAAGGAGGTTGGGAGGCGGTGACCTCACAGAGAGTCCACGACAACGGCCAGGGAGGACAGGCTGCAGGGCAGGGGGATCTCAGAGACCCCCGGGGCTTTGCTGCAGGGAGTCTCCTTCTTGAGGTGTCTCCTTGAGGACTGAGAGAGAATTCAGGGTCTCGTATGTGAGCGCGAGGTGGAGCCTCTCTGGAGTTTTCTCCTTTCCCACTGCTCATTGAGCGAGAAGACAGACGTCCCTGTGGAGAAGGTAAGAGCCCCAGAGAGGTTTGGTACCGAGGCAGCCTGATCCGCCCGGTGCTGGCCAAATTCTCGGCACGGAAAACAGGAGGTTAAGGTGGGACAATTTTCCCCCAGCTAGGCCTTTGTCCCTTCGAGTCCTTGGGGTTTGTCTTTTTTGGTTTCCCTTTTCCTGCTTCCCTCCCTCCACTGGCGAGGAGGGGGCTGCTCTGTAGCCCTCATGGTGGGAGGCCTCCCAAAGAGATGGGACAGGAAGCGTGCTCTGAGAGTGATCCTCACCGGTGACCTGAGCCATCCCTGGGCCATCTGGGGAACCCTCAGCCCACCGCCAGAGTCTCCACGCTGATTGGCTGAGCAGGGGGTCTCGTGGCAGGGAGGAGACTCAGGACTTTGTTGTTCTCGTTTAAGGCCCAGCAAATAAGCCAGAACCAATCATCTGCTTGGTGAATTGTTCTCCTTCTTGCTGCTGATTGTCTCTGAGCCGTTCCTGGTTCTCGCTGGTGTTCTCGTGCTTCTAAAACACTTGCTGAAGAATCAGTGTGAATGGTTGTTGGTCTGTAGCTCATTGCAGGTCCCTTTATTCTGATCATTCAGTGTGTGAAACTCCAGACTGATGGTACGTTTGAAAGCCAGGACACCCGGGTCCTGTTCCCAACTCTATCCCGACAGGTTGTGTGATGGAAGACAAGGCCCTTCACCTTTCTCAGCCTTTGTTTCTCCCTCTGTCAGTTGGGGAGAACAATCCTCTCACACCTGCCTCCCGGTGGGGGGAGGCTGGGGAGCTGTGGGGACCTGTTTGAGAGCGTCACTCGTAGCAGTGTATCGTAGGAGGTGTCCTATCGGGTTGAGTCATTCCAGAGGATGATGTCGTGCAGCAGAACCCCGTTTTCCCAACCTGGCGTGACACAGCTTTGCATGTGAACCGAACCAATGGTGCACACAGGTCCAGAAGCCGGCGATTTCTCCTCTGGCCGCTAGATGGCGCTGCAGGCTCCCACTTCCCCCTTCTCCTGGTCAGCGCAATGGGGGTTAGTCTCCCCAAAAAGAACGCCTGCTTGAACCCTTGCACTACCACTGAGTGTGTGGGGGTGTGTGCGGGGGTGACACTCCCCAAAAAGAACGCCTTCCAGCCCCCAAATCTGATGAACGTGAACAGACACACAGGCACACACACATGAACATGGCATGTCAGAGAGGACTGGGTCATCAGCACTCGCAAGCTGACCCCTGATGTGTCCCGGGACTCAGTGGGCTGGATCGAACAGCAATTTAAAGCTGGTCCCCTCATACGTCCTTGGACTCAGCGGGCTGGGCTGAGCAACACCTTAATCTGCCACCCTCCTCTGCCCCCAGGTTCAGCACCTCCCTATCCCCACCTTCACCCCACAACCATTCTGCTCGTAACCCACTTGATGAGCAAATCCCCGAGGACTTTTGGGGCTGCAGGGATCTTTAGCTTGGGTACAAGGAGCGTTGCTGCAGAGTGCATGGAGAAGCCAAAAACACCCATGGAGGTGGGGTGGGAGGCTAGCAAACTATAACTGATCACAAAAGGCAGGGTCAGGAGGCTATTCCTAGAGAGAGACAGAGGCACAGAAAGAGACAGATGGATCTCAGCACTCCTTGAAGCTGGAATCGATCAGGGTTCCCAGGTGGCCTTGGTAGCTGAGGGACCGGAGCGCTGGAGCCAGGCAGAGCCCCCAGCACAATCAGTCAGGAAAAGCGAATGAGGAGGACTTGTGGCACCTTAGAGACTAACCAATTTATCTGAGCATAAGCTTTCATGGGCTAAAGCCCACTTCATCAGATGCATGCAGGGGAAAATACAGCAGGAAGATATAGATATAGATATATCGATACAGAGAAGACGAGAAAATGGGGGTTGCCATAGCAACTCTTAACGAGACCAATCGATGAAGGTGGGCTGTTAGCAGCAGGAGAAACAAACTTTTGTTGTGATAATCAGGCTAATCCGGGGGGACTAAAACTGCAGGGCAGAGAGACCAGTAAGTGTTGGGGGGTCCCGATCCAGTCCCCAGCTTCTAGCCGCCCACCCCCTTAAGGCTGCCATTGCTGGGAGCCCCCTCCATCTGCAACTTCAACTTGTAAAGATTGTAGATAAAACCTGTACAGCTGGGTGCCTTAGGGCAAAAAGTTACACACAGGTACATGAAATACGTTATGAAAGAAAACATGCAAAAGAAACCCCAGTGGGTAAAACCAGGGAACAAAAGCCTGAGCAGCCAAAACCCCAGCCAGCTGTTGCTCCCACAAAGAGGGAAGAGTTACAATATCTCATCCTTCACATTTCTCCTAGGAACTACCAGGGCCTGATGAAATTGGGGCAGATTGAAAAGTGTGAAAATATTTTTGAAAAGAAAAAACATCCACAACTTGATTCCATTTTATTGACAGCATCATTATTGGTACTCGCCTGGCTTGCCTTCTCTGGCAGAAGAGAGGCAGACAGAGGAGGATGAGGACCACCAGCTGTGCCCCCACAAGACTGGGCTCCGGGCCAATCCTCCAGATATCTGAGACCCACATCCTTCCCCAGATCAACCGCCTTCAAAGTGGACCAGACCCACATCCCTCCCCAGAATGACCATCCGTGACCTGGGCAGCGCAGCCAGCTCAGCCAGGAAGGAGAACTCTTGAAACTTTCTTTGGCTTTTCATCTCCCTGTTCTTCCCCTAATTGTTGGGGGCTGAAAATACCTGGCCGTGGGAAGCGAAGAGGCAGGCCCTGGATTCTACCTCTCGGGAGCCCACAGCTCACCCCCAGACGGTCGCCTACGGCCTGGTGACACGCTAGAAGGGCCATTTGCAAGTGGTTCAATTTTCCAGCTCGATTTGGCTGTTGGTTTCTGGCCCAAAATTGGGAGGCCTGACAGCGTCAGCACTGGGCAAATGTGGCTCGTTGCTGGAAGAGTCTGATTCTCACGTCGTCTTCTCCCTTCCGAGGGATCCTCCGCGTCTCTCAGCAGCTCCTGGGGTCCCCAGCCGCTGTCACCCCAGCCAGGTGGCAGACTGACGGCAGGGCAAGAAAGCTGACGCCGAACCCTCTTTGCTGTTGGCCTCCGGGACATCGCAATCAGCTTGTGCAGAAACACACACAGACCCCACCCAGAGCACATCGCACGTCACACACACAACACGTCCTGCGTCGCACATCACACACACGAAACATTGCACGTCGCACACACAACACATAGCATGTTGCACGTCGCACACGCAAACAGAAGACATCGCACCTCACACTTCACATGTGCATGTCTTCTTGTTTGCCGTGTTGAGTGTGTGTGTGATGTTGTGTTTGTGGTGTCATGTGACATGGTGTGTGTGTGTGTGTGTGAGATGTGTTTTGCGTAGTCTTGGGTGTGTCGTGTTGTGTGTCATGTTGTATGTGTTTGTGCCTATCTGTGTGATGTGTTGTGTGTCGTGTTGTGTGTTTGTGTGTGTGTGATGTGTTGTGTGTGTGTGGTGTGTTTGTGGTGTCCTGTGGCGTGTGGGGGTGTGTGTGTGACATGTATGTCATGTTGTGTGTGTTTGTGTCTGTGTGACGTGTTGTGTGTTGTGTTGTGTGTGTGATGTGTTGTGTTTCATGTTGTGCGTGTGTGAGAGACCTGTTTGTGTGTGTGTGATGTGTTGTGTTTGTGACGCATTGTGTGTTTGTGCGACGTGCGACGTGTTGTGTGTGCGATGTGCGACGTGCAACATGTGTGTGCGACATGCAACGTTTTTGTGTGTAACGTGCGACACGCGACGTGTTGTGTGTTCGAAGTGTGGCGTGCAATGCGCGACGTGTGCCGTGCTGAGTCTGCGTGCGATGTGTGACGTGTTGTGTGTCCTACATTCGACGTGTTGTGTGTGTGATGTGCGATGCGCGATGTGTTGTGTGTGCAGGTGTGACGTGCAACATGTGACGTGCGATGTGTTGTGTTGTGTCCGTACGATGTGCGACGTGCGATGTGTTGTATGTGTGACGTGTTGTGTGTCATGTTGTGTGTTACATGTTGTGTTGTGTGTCTGTGTGAGACGGGTTCTGTGTCGTCTTGTGTGTGTGTGAGAGAGGTGTTTGTGTGTGTGATGTGTTGTGTGTCATGTTGTGTGTCACGTGTGTGTTTGTCTGTGACGTGTTTCTGTGTGTGTGTCGTGCGACTTGCATACATGTGTGCATGCGATGTGTTCTGTGTATCCGTGCAACGTGCGACGTGTTGTGTGGGACATGCGATTTGTTTCTGTGTGTGTTGTGTTGTGTGTGTGTCATGTTGTGTTATGTGTGTGTGTGTGAGACGGGGTTGTGTGTCGTGTTGTGTGTGGGAAATGTTTTTGTGTGTATTTGTCTCATGTTGTGTGTGTCGTGTTATGTGTGTGTGTGTGACGGGTTGTGTGTCGTGTGTGTGTTGTGTGTGGTCTAGAGTGTTGTATGGATTGTGTGTGGTTGTGTGTTTGTGGTGACATGTGACGTGGTGTGTGGGTGTGGCTGTGTGAGACGTGTTTTGTGTAGTGTTGTGTGTGTGTGATGTACTGTGTGTGTGTCTTTGTGGTGTGATGTGTTATGTGTGATGTGTGTTTGTGTTGTATTGTGGGCTGTTTTGTGTCGTGTTCAGGTGTGTGTATGGTGTTGTGTGTGTGGTGTCATGTTACGTGTTTTGTGTGAAGCGTGTGTCATGTTGTGTGTCGTCTTGTGTGTGTTTGTGTGTGTGTCACGTGTTGTGTGACGTGTTGTGTGTGTGTGACGTGTTGTGTGTCGCATTCTGTGTGTGTTGTGTCTCGTCTAGAGTGTTGTGTTGAGTGTGTGTGACGTGTTGTGTGTCGTGTTGTGTGTGTGTGTGTGTCTGTGATGTGTTGTCTGTCAGGTTGTGTGCCTGTGTTATGTTGTGTGCCGTTTTGTGTGTTGTGCTGTGTATGTGACGTGTTGTGTGTCGTGATTGTGTGTGTTTCTGTATGTGTGACATGTGTGTAGTTTTTTCTGTCTGTGTGATGTGGTGTGTGTCGTGTTGTGCGTGTGTGAGACGTGTTTGTGAGTGTGAGGTGCGAGGTGCTGTGCTTGCGACGCGCAACGTGTTGTGTGTGTCCGTGCTATGTGCGATGTGCATCGTGCAACAGGCGACGTGTTGTGTGTGTGCGTGCGACGTGCAATGTTTTGTGTGTGTGCGTGCTACACGCAGCATGCTGTGCGTGTGATGTGTGACGTGTGTGTGACGTGCTACACGTGACGTGTTGTGCGTGCGGCGTACAATGTGTTGTGTCTGTGCGTGCGACACACACCACATCACACACAACACGTCTCACGACACCACAACCACACAACACACACTCAACATGACACACAAAACGGCACACAACTCAACACACACAACACAACACACGTCACACAACACTACACACACACACCACACCACACACACACACACAACACGAAACACAACACAGCACACACACACTGAACACAAGACTCTGCACGACACACAGCACACACACAAGACATCACACACACACAAACGTGTCTCACACACACACGTGGGCAAACGTGGCTGGTTGCTGTCAGGGTCTGCGTCTCCCTGCGGGTCCAGGGGCCTGGCTGCAGCTCCCGCCCCAGCCCTCCCCCCGGGGGCGTTTGCTGCTGCCCCTTCCCGTGTCCCGGCCCCTCCGGCCTGGGTGTGTGGCTGGTGGCTGGTCTGTGGAAACGCCTGTGGGATGCGGCTTCCTTCGAGTTCCCAAAGGGTTTGTCGGACTCGGGCACGAGTCTCCTTTACCGTGCGAGAGATCCCGGCGTCACCTTTCCACCACGTCCTTGCCAAGGCTCCGTGCGCAGCTGAGCCGGGAGGGTTTTTTCACCTGTGTTTTTCTCCACCATCCTGCCTGCAGAGGGAGAGCTGCATTCGGGTCTGACTGTGGTGTGTTGGTCAAGGTGTCGGATTCTCACTCGGGGCGGGAGAGAGTGCGGAGAAGACCTTGGAAAGGTGAAGTCGGGGGCAGGACTTTTTCAGGTGCCTGTTTTTGTGGGGGTTTGTTGAATGTTGTTTTTTGCTGAAATGGAGAGAAAGGTTGTTGGCTTTTCAGCCTGAAGGCTTGTTCTGTCCAGCAGCCCAAACTGCCAGCCTTGTTTCGCCTGCTTAATGTTGGACAGTGTTGCCGGCACCCAGTGCCGAGAGGCAAAACAACAGCAGGGGGGAGGGGTTCATTACCCGGTGTGCGTCACCCAAGAATCACAACGGGGTGGAGAAGCAGAAAAGATTATTTGAAGCTTCAGAAAGGTCCAGGGAGAATAGAATCTCCAATCCTGCACCCAGAGCAGGAAGTTACACAGGCTTTTATCCATCCTTTCTTCAGCATACTTATCCAATAGCAAGCTGCCCTAAGTATCCATCTAGCCAGCCAATCCAGTTCCCAGCTAGTTCCCTTGTTTTTTGTATCATTTGTTAACCTCTACATAAAGCTGCTTCCTTCAGCATTGTTCTTCCATATCTGCCCTGTTTGGCCTTGTTTAGTTTCAGGCAGTCTGACTCTGCAACATATTGTTGCAGATCCTCAGCATAACTGCTGCGAGTGCCTCCAGGCGGGGGGGCCAAGGACACTTGGGCCTAGTGCGAGGGGGCTTCATCGACACTCGTGGTCTTCCATCCCCTCGAGTTACCTAGTGGCCATGCCCCAGTGTCCCCAACAACAGGGACAGGGTCACGTTAGCAGCTCTGACTCTTTTGGAGCCCCTTGACTCGACTGAAATGACCACAAAAGTTCCCACCCCCTGTGTGAGTAGCATGTGGGACTGAGCCTCTTTTTTCCTTTCTCCCCTCTCGGATGTCAGAAGCACCCTAGACAGGTGCATGGCTCCTTCCCCTTCACATGGCATGATAGTGGGCACAGGCTGAGAGAAAACAACTATCCCAGGGCCAAGTGCAAAGTGGGGAAGGTGACTGGTGGGGTCGGACTCTCCTTTGGGTTATTACAAACCCGGGGTTCCTGCATTTCCTCCAAAACAAAACCTGTTTTCTAAATCGCTTCTCTGCTAAGGCTGCGTCTACACTCCCCCTTGTGTCGGTAGAACGTATGTCGCTCAGGGGTGTGAAGAAGCCACCCCCCGAGTGAGACAAGTTACACCGACCTAAGTGCTGGTGTGGACAGTGCTCTGTCATTGATTTCCCCGCAGTAATAGGCTTCATCTCGAGCTCTGCAGAGCCAAGCCTCTCAAAGCCTTTCAAGGAATCCTCGGGTGCTTCAGGGGTGTCTGTGCTGAGGACAGCTGAATTAATGTGAACTGGCTGAGGCTTGGTTTTTCTCAGCTCAGGGCCCTGATTTATCTGGTGCTCTGGGTAGTTCCCCTGATCACAATTCCTCAGGCTCTTCCTTGAGAGGAGATTTATCATGGGAACTACGCGGAGAGGAATGATCCTGGGGAAGTCAGTGCCGAGCCTCCCAAATCTGCACCTTTGTCTTTGTTTAATGAACAGATGGAAGATCAAAGCATTGTATTCAATCCTTGAAGTGTCCATCCCATTTCTGTGCACACTGGACTTGAAAAGTTGTCCTTCTTCGTCTGTACCCCACACGTGTCCATTTTAAATCAAAAGATGCATAATGAGCCATGGGCTACTTCCCTATGACACAGAGGGTCACAAACATGGTAGTGAAGAGGACAGATTACTAAGTAATCACAGTGGGTTTCAGCCCCGTAGGATCACCTGGAAGGATTTTTCTTTCCTTTCAAAAGGGCAGAACCCAAACCCCTTTCAGAAGATGCAGGGAATCTTACAGTAAATTCTTCCCACATGGTCCCCTTTGTAAAGCCAGTCTGTCAGAGCTTGCCTTAGCACAAGAAAATAATGCCAGGCAGTGGTAAGCACACAAACAAGACTTTATTTACGAGCGGGAAAAGGACTAGGCTAGGCTAGAGAAGGGGTGGATTAACAGAACTCTGGAAGTGCTCCAGTCTCCCAAACAATTACACCCAGGAGGTCATGTTGATGTTCTCTCTCCCTTCTCTTGCAGGGACAGCGATGGACAGCTGCTGCTCTCTTGACATTGGACGTCAGGGAGGGACTCCATGATGGACACAGGAATGGGTGAGTAGACCTAACTAAAAACCCTCCCTATCCCTCTTTGCGTCGTCTCTGCCTGGATGTTAGACCCTATCTACGCGGATTCAGTCCGTGCGTGGGAGTGTGCTTCCCAACCCAAACTAATATAGGAAATGGCTAAAGGTCACCAGATTCTTTTCCCAAGTCCAAGATGGCCACCTGACAGATAACCCAAAAGGTACATGCCTTTCTTCCCTTCTTTCAGGAAAATTTGGCCGGGGCAACCAGCATTTTACACACCCGGAGACTGGTGTTAAGGAAAAGTTAGCACATGTGACTCCATTTTGGTTTGGGGCCCACCATTGTTTAAATGCCAGCACATCATACACCAGGAGGAGTGATCCTTAGATACTGAATCCCTGTGAAAATCCTCCTCCTTGTCTCCAGCCTGCCTTGACTCCCAGTATCTGGTTTTTGTTAGTCTCTAACTCCCTGTCTCTTGGCCTTGATGTGAGGCCTCCCATCCTGATAATAAAAGTTACTGATGCATGGCTTTAGGACCATGCTGTGTAATTAACATACTGGTTTAGCAGGAGGAATGCACCAAGCAGGGATAGGTGGTAGATAAGACAAGGGTTTGTTTATTGGCTAAGGTTTCCGAAAAAAGTATATAACCTTTGTATAATCTGTATTCAGGGTCCCCTCCTGGCTAGCAGGGGGGCACCACGCTTGAGCGTAATAAACTTAGTGTCTTTTGGGAACTCTGCAGTTGTGGACTTTGTTTCTGTGCCTCAGCCTAGATTCGAACTGTGCGTGTCCTATCAGGTATAATTCGCAGCACTGGTGTGCGTGTCCTACCAGGTGTAATTCGTAGCATTTGTGTGCGTGTCCTACGAGGTATAATTCGCAGCAGTTGTGTGCGTGTCCTACCAGGTGTAATTCGTAACACTGGATTTGACCAATCAGGGGACGTTGCGGGGCAGGGTGACCCATGCAGAAGGGGGTTGTATATCCCCTCTGAGAACTCCTCCCTGTGTCCTCTACCAAATGAAGTCGGCGTCAGCCCCGTAGGACCACCCCGAGACGGGATTTGACCAAAGAAGGGAAGTGCTGCAGTGGAGTGACCTGCCCGCAACAGGATCCCGTGGTCCCTCTAAAACGTCCCCAAACCACCCTCTAGCAGTTGGCGAGGGTTTCACTCCCACCTTAGGCCATCTCAGAAGGGAAATGTGTACCAATCCAGAACAGGTATAGCCCGAAGGTCTAGGCCACGGTTTCTTCAAAAGACATCCTTGGAACGAGACGGGCTCTTCCCCGCAGTGTTGTGTTGCGACTTCCAGGACGATGCTGCCAGCCACGCAAACATGGAGCTCCAGAGATCGGCGGCTTCTGGCCTAGACCTTCGGGCACTGCCTATTCTGATCGTTACGTTTCCCTTCTGGGATGGCCTAAAGCGTGTGTGCGAAACCCTGACTGATTAGCAGAGGAGGGTGCGGGGATTTCATGGAGGGGTGGTGGACCCCTCTTGCGGGCAGGTCACCCCACCATGGCACTTACCCTGTTTGGTGAAATCCCCTCTCTGGTTGGTCCTAAGGGGCTGAGGCCCACCCCAAGTGGGAGGAGCTCTCGGAGGGTCACGTGACCCACTTCCGGATGGGTCACTCTGCCCCAGAACATTCCCCAATTGCTCAAATCCATTCCTGAGGCAGGTGGATGGAGATAAAACACCCCCAGATTGGTAAAGGAGTGGGAGGATCTCTTAGAGGGGTCACATGGCACTCCTTGCTTCTACTCCTGTTTGCATCTTGACCCCAAAAGTCTTATGTCATGGGGTCGGTCTCATGGTGACAGATGAGCGATGTCTGAGGAGTGAAGGGGCGAGGTCCCATGGTTGACATCAAATAACTTCCCTAAGCCTCAGGGTAGTTTGGCCAAATGCCCAGTGTCAAAATGGCTGCCCTCCCATGCAGTGTTGTGTGTCCCAATGCCCAGAGTCAGTGCGACCGTCCTCTCCGTCGGGGCTGTGTGGCCCAGCGACCAGAGTCCGTGCGGCTGCCCTCTCTGTCCAGGGCTGCGTGGCCCAGCGACCAGAGTCCGTGCGGCCGTCCTCTCCGTCGGGGCTGTGTGTCCCAACGTCCAGAGTCAGTGCGGCTGCCCCCTCTGTCGGGGCTGCGTGGCCCAGAGACCAGAGTCCGTGCGGCCGCCCTCTCCGTCGGGGCTGCGTGGCCCAGAGACCAGAGTCCGTGCGGCCGCCCTCTCCGTCGGGGCTGTGTGGCCCAGCGACCAGAGTCCGTGCGGCCGCCCTCTCCGTCGGGGCTGTGTGGCCCAGCGACCAGAGTCCGTGCGGCCGTCCTCTCCGTCGGGGCTGTGTGGCCCAGTGACCAGAGTCCGTGCGGCCGTCCTCTCCGTCGGGGCTGTGTGGCCCAGCGACCAGAGTCCGTGCGGCCGTCCTCTCCGTCGGGGCTGTGTGGCTCAACGCTCAGAGTCCATATGTCTATCCTGTCTCTTACGCCCGTGTGGCCCGATGGCAACGGACAATATGGTTACTCTCTCCCTCAATGCTGTGTGGCCCAACGGCCGGAGTCAGTATAGCTGCCCGTCAGTGCAGGGCTGTTTGGCTGAGAGTTCAGAGGCAAGATGGTTGCCCCTCCTCTTGGGGCTGTGCAGTCTAGTGGGTCAATGGGGACGTGGGCAGCCACCAAAGGATGGATGGCAGCCAGGGCAGGTGGACCCAGGCCCTCGTTACTCCACCGGCTCCTCGCCCAGGGCCTCGTCCGTGGCCAATGTGTTTGCCATTGAGTCAGTGGGGATCCAGCCTGGGGATGACAATGGCTAGTTCACCCAGGTTACTTCCTAGGAGATGTCTCTAGGCCATGGGCTGGGGGTCTCTGGATTCCCGGCGTGGGAAACTCCCAGAGTCTCCGATCTCCCTTGCATGTCTGCAGGCCCCCGGGGATGCGGCTGGGTCTCGGCGCCTCGGAGCTCTGCAGTCAGGGGCTTGAGCTGTTTCTGGACTGGAGCCTACAGTGTGCATCCTCCATTTTCAGCGGTCTGCCTAGCGTGAGCTGAGCTGCTCCCTTACACTCTGGTGCTCCAGTTGGAGCATGTCCGGCAGGGCTGGGGAGGGGCTTGGCTTTCTCCACCTAGACTATGGGGTTCTGTGTGGCTGGTTCAGCCCAGCACATGCTGCTCGGCCTCTTCTGTCTCCTCCTTCCCATCAAAGCTGCTTTGCCGTCTCACAAGAGATGGGATCAGTGGTGGGCTCAATTGGCTGCTGTTGGCCTCTCGATGTCTGGAAGAGGGAGAAAGGGCAGGAACCCAAATGAGAAGAACAAAACCTTCAAGCAGGGTAGTTTTCCACGGCACAACCCCACCCCACTTTGCTGATGCTCACTGGCAACTTCCCTGAGAGCTGGCATTTCTTCAAGAGAGCACCCAACCCCCCGCAACCTCCGCTCCCCTGTGGGCTGGCAATGGTAAAAGGGAGTCGGGGAGAATTTCTCCTCTCTCCGCCTGGCTTTGATGAGTGAGGGAATCACATGCGAGAAGCTGTGTGAATATAGGGCTCTGTGCAGTGGGATGAGATGTCCTCCATGGTGCCCAAAGGTGGGGTTGTCCTGCCTTTGCAGTGACTTCCTTCTAGTGAGAGAGATTTCAGAGATCAGCTCCAGGGTTCTGCCCTGTACCAGTGTGTGGGAATGGGGCAGAAGTGGGGCAATGGTGCACTCAGGAAAGGAGTAGGGCTAAGGGGGGCCCAGGCTGCAGCCACTAAACCCCTGCCTGGCTGGGGTGGGGGCGAGGCGGCTCCGCACGCTGCCGTTCCTTTCCCCCCGCCAGCCACGTCAGCGCGACGAGCACCACACCGGGAACCTCTGTCCCGGGAGCTGATCTTGCCTGTAGGCTAAGTTCCCCCGCAGCTCCCATTGGCCGGGGATCGTTAATCCGGCCCTTGCCCTATTCCCCAGCCTGTTCCAATCCTGCTCTTGACTCCTGACTCCGGCTCCAACCCTTGGCTCCCCTCGGCTCGGCCTCCACCACTCTGAGCACGAGGCCCCAGCGCCACTGCTCCAACCACTGGGCCCAACCAGCCGTGCTTTGGCTTCTGACACCAGCGATATGGAGGAGTCGTTCACCTCACTGCTTTCATGTGTATGGCCCTGCCTTGGTCAGCGCTGGTTTTCATCTGCCATGGTGCTGCCCAGTGACATGGCTTTCTTCGATCCCTTTGAACTTCTTCCAAGTCTTCTCTAGGCCTGACTAATCGACATCATTTTGGGTCATCTGCTGATATCCACCTCGTTGTTCAGCCCCGGTTCCAAACATAAGGACATAAGAAAGGCCACAGCAAAGGTCCATCTAGCCCAGTATCCTGTCTTCAGACAGTGGCCAATGCCAGAGGGAATGAAGGGACAGGCAATCATCTAGTGATCAGTCCCCTGTCCCCCATTCCCAGCTTCTGGCAAACAGAGTCTAGGGACACCAAAAAGTTGAGAAGCGTCTGTTGTATTTACCATAGCAGGACAAAGAGCTCTTCGGTGTCGGTCCCGGTTCCCTAGTCGAATGCAGAACCCAACACGAGATTTTCAAGCTGCTGCAAATATTTATAATATCTGTTGAGGATGTACCACGTAGTCCTGTCCGATTTCAAAGGCACTTCGTGAAAAGCTGAAACCAAGAGGAAATGGGTTGAAAACCCCATGGTGCTGATGTGACTGGTACCTAGGAAACCTCCCCTTCCGATGGCCATTGCCCCCTGCTATTCGCTCCCCAAGAGTCTAAGGGCACAAGAACAACAACTCGGCTCCTCCCAAAATAGCCCTGGACAGAGAGGAGACCCCATTCTTGCCTAACTTCCCCCTCTGCTGGCAGACACTCCTCCACACACCCGTCCACACAGACGGTTGGGGGCACTTGTTCTTTGGATGGAACAGGCAAGTGACAGCGGCAGCCACGTTAAACCATCCAACATTTAGGCCGAGATCCACAAAGGGATTTCGGCTCCTAACGTCTCCTGAAATCCTTTGTGGCCCTGTGCCTTCATTCCTGAAGAGCTCACAGGGAAAAGTGTTACCCATGTGCCCTCATGGGATTTCCTAGGAGCTGATAACCAATCTCGGAGTGAAGGTCCCTGGCCTGCAATCACTCCATTCCAGGGAGGGCAGGTGATGAATCTTTCCCTACAGAGGGGAATCGTCATCATCATCATCATCATCCTGAATAACAAGAGCCCTTTTCAATTCGGTCAGGCCTTCCTTTAGAGACTTTCTGACCTTGATGAAGACAGTCTCCCCACACAGCTCTAAGGCTACGTCTACACTAGGAGCTAGGGATGGAATTCCCCTGCTCCCGTGCACAGATTGTGGGACCTTGATGAAAGCTCGCGTGACCACCCTTCTTCCTTCAACGCTGTCCTTAGACTGAGAGGGACACATGCAAAGCTGTGTTCAGGCCCTGTGCTGCACCCCTGTGCTTCCCACAGAGGCCCAAACACACAGAGGTATTTCCTTACCTTCATACAGGCGGGAGATGCCATCTTCATTCACGGTTTCAGACAACAAATCGCAGTAATGGTGGATAGTATTTCCTAGACATACAATGAATACAATGGGTCTCATGGCTTTTCAGATCCTTCGCTGAAAACTGCTAATGATGCAGCCATTCCCCCAAGACACCCTTGGGAAATTCCAGACATTCCTTACATCTGTTCACAAAGCACATTCGAGAAAGCATCAGACGCCCAGAAGTTACTGAGAGGCTGATTTCCAAAGGAGATTGAATTCACATCCTGCTGGTTTCCCCTAGGCACAGCCAAAGAGTTGTTGTGGGCGGGGGAAGTTGGTGCAGTCGATTCAGCTAAGTTGCTCCCATCATCTTGGAATACATGTTAATTCACACACACACACACACACACACACACACACACCCCATTTTAGGATTCTGGTGCTGTTGGAGGGAACAGAGCAGCCGTCCAGAAAAGGGCTCTGAAGGAAGCATTGAGAAAAGATCAAGTGAATTTGCTCTGCTTACCAATGAATCGGGCTGCTGAATGTCTTATTGTTGTCTGTGAGCTTTCCAGGTACTGTAAGGCCTGGAACAGGAATTTGGGGATGTGGCTCTCGTTGTTCTGCATCTAGGAAGAAAGAAGGAAGAAATGCACAATATAGAAATGACATGTTCTTTCCACAGCGAATAGTCCAGGAAAGCCAAAGCATATAGCCAGGCCATGGCAACCGCCAATATGAACCCATACACCAGAGCAGCACCCCTCTGAAGTTCCTCTTGTGTTCTCCAGAACCTCAGCTTTCATTGGAAAAGACAAAAGTTTGAAGGTCGGAGAATTGTGGAGAAAAATGTCAACAATGTGAAGGGATTGTAACTCCTGCCGAAATGAGCCAGCAGAGAGCCTGGAACGGAGTCCTGCAGCCCGACCGAAGCGGATGGGTACTCAGGGTGTGGGGTTAGAAAGGTCTTCCTCAAGTTGCCATTCAGCACTCTCAAGGCACAAGGAATTCACCTACCAAGCAGATCCAGACACACTTCAAGAGCTGTGAGGAGCCATCCCAGGCCATGCTGCGGAAGAGCGTCTTCAAATGAGCCCACCTGAGGAAGACTGCGCAGCGGAAGAGCGTCAGTTTACATGACTGCAAGAGAAGAGGAGACCAAGAGGGTTCTCCCTGAGAGAGGGATAGTCTGGGGGACATGGAACCTTCCCCGTCCCTTCTTCTCCTGCTTTTCCTGCCAGTGGAGATTCCTGTAATTTGTTCTCCACAGGAGTGTGCTGAGGAGAGGAAAGGGAGAGTTGGCTGGAGAGAGCCAGAGCTGTCCTGTCCTTTGGATGGTTTGGGGCGGTTGCCCAGGGCCCCGTGCTTTGGGGGGCCCCGCACTTCAGGGGGACGCAGGCCCTGGGCCATGCCGGGGCCAGCAGCAGTACTCCCGGCCCCGCTACGCTAGGCCCCTCCTCTTTCCCAGAAGAAGGCTTTTCTTCCCAATTGTGCTGTGTGCTGTGAGGATGGATGAGGCACTTGGCTCCAGCATGGAGTGAAGCAGGGAGGAGAAGACTCCACTTGGGCAAGGGGCTCTGGCGATGAATGGAGTGGGGGCCCCAGGGGATCCTGGCTCTTTGCTCTTAAGGCAATAATGACCGTGGCACTTACCAGTTTCACACTCTCCTCCTGGTCTTCAAGATGCAGCAGCAGGGGGAGCAAGCAGTGGATGATTTCCTGCTGCACCAAGGGTTTGTCGGGGTCCTGCACCCTGCTCACCACGTTGCCAAGCAGTACAATGGCAGCTGAGCGCACACTGCCCTTCTCCTGGCAATGACACACAGGGGGTGGGGACCCCCGGTTAAAGCCAGGCAGCATCAGAGCATAACGCCACTGAGTGGTAATGCGCACGCTGCTCCGGTTCCCCCTGTGGGAACTACCTTGGCTGGCGGGAGCAGGGAGGCCACCAGGCCAGCGCCATAGACATCTTGTGCAGGGCCTGAGACCCTGTGCGGGACAGTGCAGCCCAGGGTGTCCCAGAGGCAGTTTCTGTCTGGAGAGCACAGAATCCTGGAACCCGAGAAGATGAGGGGAGAGGGCAGGAAGGCTGCTGGAGACTGGTGTGGGGAAGGGGAGAAGCAGCTGCTGGAGCCTGGCAGGGACTGGCTGCTCCAAAAGACAGCATTTCTTTTGCTCTTGGGTGCCCCTGAGAGCCGGGCCATTCCCGACCCACCTCTTTCCTGCTGAGAATCTCCACCTCTTTGGGAGCCTGTGTTCTCCAGACAGCTGGTCATCTGCCCAGTGCCAGGCCCCCTCTCCCCCAGGCCAGGCTGCAGCAGGGGCTGGGAGCATGGCACTGAGCTTGAGCTTTGGAGAGAAGAGCTCTGACAGGGAGGTGGCTCAGCAGGAGATTCCCCACCCATGGCGGGGGCACTCCTTGGAGGCTCCATGGCAGGCCTGAGGGGCGGGAGGAAGGGGATGGGGAGAGAGAGACAAGGGCATCAGAGACAGGTGGAGGGGGGGAGTGGGCTTCTTTGAGGGGGTTCCAAGCCTTACATCATCAATGAAGGGGCGAAGGCTGACTGCAATATCCTGGGAGATGGAGCCAAGCCCCTCCCTGTTGAGGAGGTGGATGATGTCTGCAGCTTTATGCATGGCCTCCAGGACACGCCCTCCATCCCTGTCACAAAAGACGGCCAGGATTGCTGGCAGCTGGGCCCGTAAGAATTGCACCTGCCGGAATGAAGAAGGCAGCTCATTACTTTCCCAGGTGACAGCCTGGAGCACATGCTGGACCACTGCCACCGACGAGAAACCACGGAGGGCACAGCCCCCCAACGGGGCAGAAAGTCATTCTCCTGTCACTCTGTGCCAGTTGCTCACTGTCACCTTTGTCTTTGCTCACCCCGCCTCCCCCATTGCATCCCATCTGCAATCAGGGCTCAGCTCACGGGAGCAGGGAGCACGGCATGCCTTGATTTGCTCCGAAAGCACCTCCACCATTTGAGGGCTGTGTTTGAAACAACAAGGCTTGTGTGTGGCTCTCCCTCTCATTTCTGAGCTATTTGATGGACATTGGCTTCCTGGGTCCCCTGGGCAATCCCCGGCTCTCACCTTTTCTGGCTGGAACACAATACTGCCAAGGCCTCGCAGACTGAGCCTCCGTATGATGGAATTTGCATCTTTGGTCCAGTCCATGAGCTGTGCCTGGAGGACTGATCTTGTCAGGATGGTGTCAATGGAAGGACTCTGGAGAAACTGGCAAGAGCCAAATGAAGATCAGGTTGAGGAGCAGAGGTCTTATTGTGGGGTCTGTTCCCTGGACAGTCGTCTTTCCCAAAGGGCCACTTCCTCCTATGCAAAGTCTCTGGTGAGTAGGGAGCCAATTGCTGCTGTTTCAGTTGGTTCCTTCCCCAAATTTAGACTAATGCACAAGTCACAAATAAGCCCCCAGGGAAAGGGGAATCTCCAGACCTCATTGAGTGCCATGGAGAGAGCCGTGGGGCAGAAGAAAAGCAGAAGCCCAGGAAAAGGTGAGGAGAGAAGCATGGCCTTGGGGCACTGGAGAAACATGGCTTCTTGTCCCATAAGCCCATCTAGGCACATCCAGCCAGGAGCAATCTCACCCTGTCTCTCCCTCCCTCTCTTTGCCATGCCCCGCAACCATCCATGTGCGGAGAGGAGCTAGCTGGCGGTAGGGCTGCTAAGCTGCTGACAATGTAGCCTAGAGCTTCCTGTCCTGAGCTGCTCTCCAGAAAGCCCACTTCTGCCTGTCAACTCATGAATCTCACCTCAGTGCAGAAAGCCAGGGCGATAGTTCTCTGCTCCTCCTCCTTCCCACTCTGGACGATGGTGATTGCCTCTCTGAAAACTGCAGGGAGCTGAGGGTTCTCAAACTCGATCATGGCTCTGGAACATGGAACAGAAAGTCCCTTTTGATTCTCAAGGGGGAGAGAGCGTTCAGCTCAAGTTGCTGGGCTGAGCTGGCAGCCTAGAACTGAGGAATATTTCACACGGAAATCCCATTCCCAAGAGAGACCCAAAGAAGAGGAAACTTTGAGCTCCAACCTTGCAATCAGGCCAACCCCCTGCGAGTAGTGATATCGGGAGGCTATCATGTCCCAACCCCGATGAAAGTGGATGCTGGCAAATTCCTTCCAGTAGCCGGGCATGGAGAAAAGCGTCTTCACAGCCTCCACTGAGGTGCTAAAGACAAAAACAAACAAACAAACGAAAAAGAGTGTCAAGCAATGAGATCAGCCCCAAGCATGGCAAATCTGCACAAGTCCTGAGACACCCAGCATGCTCAGCAGTAGCTAGCCTCCCCAAGGATCCATCCAGTGTGATACCCTGTCTACACTGCAGTTTCACTGAGTTTGGAACCAGTTAGGGACCCTGTAGCTTCTTCAGATGGTTGGTGTCATCACTCACGATGGTTGAATACTTGATTCTTTACTGTGACAGGTAAGAGGACTCAAGCGGGCATGTGGGTCCAGATCCTTTGTTGGTGGAATCGAGCAAAGCTCGATCAGTTTACGCCACCTGAGGTGTCTTCTGGCGCTCTCTCTTTCCCGTGCAGATGGAAGCCCCTAACTGTGCCCACAGAACCAGATGAACTGGTCCCTCTTCCTCCTGTCTGCCTGTGAGGCTGACGTCCTGCGGTGCCTGTCCCCATGTGCTGCCGGTGTGGCTCTGTCCGCGTTCGGGGAGAGAGGCCCACGGATTTGCTCAGCAGGCACTGAGGAAAGCACTGACCCTTTGGCGGGTGGCAGACGTGGATGGATGCACAAACATGGCTGCTGCCTGAGTGTGTAGGGAAAGCAGCTGGCCTGTGGACGGCGTCAGCTGAGCGAGTGTGACTCACAAGAACGCACGGCTCTCAACCCTTTTCCCTCAAGAGAGACCTGCTCCCAACTGAGCCTGGGCTAACGACAGCACCCGAACAACTGATGGCCATGAACAGCCCCCATGTGTTTAGCCGAACAAATCTGTTCTTCCTTTTCCTTTCAGTCATTACCTTAGGAGGCTGAGGCAGCTGGATCCCTCCTCGGGGCTGGATGTCTGCCTGGCCATGTAGGTCCCTGGCAAGTGCAGATCCAGCACGTACTGCACTTGCCTGACGCAGAGAATGAGCAGCTGGGGATACATTTGCAGGATGGCTTCTCGGTATCCCCGTAGGAAAAGGAGCTCATAAATGGTCTTCATTGCCTGGAGGGGGGAAAGAATTTCACTCAGCTCTCCCAATCTGCCACCTGCCCCCATTGCCATTCGCTCTTGTCCTTTTGTCATGTCTCCTTTCCTCTCCAGCGTATTACAAAACAGTATTGGCTTCTGAGAGGGGTGGGGACATTTGGAGGCTCCTGAACCTTCCCCCATTCCTGGAACGGAAGCAGGATGGAAAGATGAGAAGAGTCTGGATGACGTTATTCCCCATGATTTCTTTTTCTGGTGCAGAGCCTGTGCTTTGGCTTTCCAGCCATGACTGGAAGGGCTGAAACCATCCTGAGGAGATCCGTTCTCCTAGGCCCAGTGTTTCTGGCCCAGTCAAAAGTACTGGACTTCTCAGGATGCCATGTTGGGAAGATTTCTAGCCACAGTTTACAGAGCCAGAAAGCTGGAGACTTCCAAGAGACACCTGAACTGCACCTGCTCACTAAAGGGCCATCTGGAGCAGAAGACAACTGAGCCAGGGTACCAGCAGATAAACCACTTCAGATGTGTAACTTTGACCTGGGGGAAACTTTACTGACACCTCTTTGGTTTGATTGGAAGTGGCGAGGACACACTAAGGCCTGGTCTACACTCCAGAGTTAGGTCAACGCAAGGCCGCTCACTCTGCATCCCCCTAAGGATGGAATTTCCTTCCCGTCGTCAGAACTGCCCCTTGGTGCCAAATTCGTCACTCCACCTCCACAAGTGGCAGAGAGTCCAGGTCGATGCAGTTAGGTCGATGCAGCGTCAGTGCAGACACCGCGTCGCTTTCGTCAACTGGCTTTCAGGAGCCTTCCCACAATGCCCCACCCTGACCCTACAATCAAGACAAGCCCTTCTGGTGAGGACGTGCACTGCCGACACAAGCAGCAAAGTGCGGACACACACCAGGGATGGAATCGCTGTGGCGGCTGTCTGCCCATTTAAGTTAGGTCGGCTTCAATGTGTGGTGGAGCCATGGCCTGAAGCTAAGAAGAGGTGAAACTCGCACACACACACAGATGCACCATCTTCCCTGTGCCTCTGGCGGGTTCGCAAGGTGACATCTCAAATCTCACTTACAGCCAGAGACACATGGCTGCTCTTCTCCTCCCGGCGTCTCTGCTGGAGCTTGTCCAGCAGCTGCTGCAGCACCTCCCTGGTGAGCTGTGGTTCTTCACCCAAGGCCTTCCACAACTCAATGGCACATCTGCAAATTCAGAAACACACGTCAGAGCTTTCCTGCTTGGCCATCTCTTGCCCTCCCCAGGGAGAGGCTTGGAATACCAGAGGAGACAGCCACTGGTGCAGGGAGGCTAAGGCAGGGCAAGTCCCTTCAGAGAAAGTTGGATTTATTCCTTTCCCCTCATGGGTTCTTGTTTCTAAAGCTAACCCACTCTTTCCAAGACAGTGACCATGTACTGACCACAGAATGACCACCAAACTGTGACCCGCAGACTGTGCAAAATTCTGCTCTGTTACACTTGGGTCAGTCCCGAGAAACTTGCCTGACATCATTGGAGTTACTCTGGCTGTTTGGGGGTCTAACGGAGAGCCAGCGTTTGGCCAAGTGTCTCTTAGCAGCTCAATTCTACTGCAGTGTGGTGGACAGGGTCAGAGAGTGAGTCAGCACATGCCCTGATCTGAGAAGATTCAAGAGCTTGGAAGAGGAGATTGTAAAGCCCAATGTGACAGAGATGGAAGGAAAGTAGGACTGAAATCCCCCTCCTCCATTCTTGCGGATCTAAGTCCTGCTGGTCCCCGCAGGCATCTGCAGAGGAAGACTGCAGATGGATCCAAAAGACTTCCAGTCATTTGACTTCCAAGTTTGGTGAGGAAGGTCGGAGGTGGTGGTCAAGCCCTAGGACATTGAGAACTAGGTTGGACAACTCAAGAGCAAATGGCCTGGAAGCAAGGTCTTCAGGAAGCTTGACTGAACTTCTGTGCCAATGCTGCCGAGTTTCTGTGACTTCTGAGCACAGCCCCTGGAAAGCACTGTGGCTGTTCCAAGAAATTCAGACCTGATTCTGAAATTCAGAAAGGTTTACAAATCAAACACTCAAAGAAATCTTAAAACCAACACTCTATTCCTCTGATAACTGAATTGGGTAAGAAGTTCCATTTCTTTCCTGCTGCTCTTCAATTTGCTCTGCAGTGTGACACAAATTTCGCTCAGGTCAGTGCAGAACTGCATTGCAGAAGATGCCAAGGAAAGCTGGACTTTTGACCTCTGGCTAGGGTTCAGTTGGGTTTCCTGGCCCCGAGGCACATGGGGGTTGTGTTACAAACCCCTCAGCTGGCTGACCCTTCCAAGTGATCAGCAATAACCAGCAGGACTGAAAGTTAACAATCTATTGAGGTGGAAAGAGGCACTCCCCCCTCTCAGAGCTATTAATGCTGGCTGTCTGCTCGCTGCACTGCATTTAGGCTCTGGTCATGTGGGGAGGATTGTTTTGTTGATTTGATTTTATTTACTTTTGCATCAATAAGGGCTGGAAATGTCTGTCTTAAGAGATTGACCTCTGCCCCACAGCTCCATAAGGATGAGTGCATTTTGTCACCAATTCCTCAGCCATGGAATAACTGGGGGGTCTGACGACAGATAAGAATCCTGCACTGGTCTCCAGGGGATAGACAGATGGGCCTCATGGGCCTTTTCCATCTCTGCCTTCTCTCCTGCAGTAAGGAGCAGCCAGACCTCATGAGCCAGGGATGTTGAGTGAGCCCCCAAATCATTGATTGGCCCTGTACTGGATCTGAGAGGAAGTGGGGTGACCCATAGAAATCAGGACAATGCTGGAATTCTCCAGAAAAGTGGCATGTCTCCATCCCGGGGAGTGTAGGAGGAGGGGTTGGCTCCTCAGTGGCTGGGCCTGGCCATCTCCTCTTAGGAAGCGTGGACAGCTCTCTGCACAGCAGGAAACTCCCTCCAAGTGTGTGAGCCCCACGGACCCCTCCCGGCCTGTGGCCTGTCAGTAGGAGCAGGAAGAGAACTACTGGACTGAGGAGATAACAAAGCAGCTCCCTACCTGTGCGATGAGAGCGTGTGAGCCACACAGGTTAGAACCACGTCCTGGGGGTGGGAGCGAGCCAGCAAGGCCATGGCCCTGAGCACTGCTCTTCTGGCTCTGGGATCACAGCTGTTGTCGAGCCAGATTAAGATCCCTCCCACCACGTCTCCAACCTGGAAGAATGCCAGAAAGTTGAGGGATGGATTTATCAATGAGTGGCCTCCTCCCAGGGAAGCCCTCCTGGCAGCCCTGCAAGCCTCCTCTGACCTCGGTTGCCCATCTTGGCTGCTCCCTAAGAGGCTTTGACAAGTCCAGGAACCCCAGTCTTCCTGAGGTCTGGGTTAGCACCTTCAAGCTCAAAAACACGCACAAAACCTTAGAGTGGGCACAGTCCTAACTCCCCTGATGTCCCAGGGCCTTCCCTGCCGTAGCAAACGGCTCTCAGCCCTGCTCTCAAGGGCTTCCCTCCAGGAGCCTTTCCTCCATCTCTGCAACTTCCTTTTAGCTCTTTCTTGCACAATCCGTTCCTCCAGACCAGTGGTTCTCAACCTAGGTTCCATTGTGGGGCACATCCAATCCGACCTGTTTGTCCCTGAGGATGTCCCAAAGGGGCGCAGCTCTGTGCTGAGCGGGCCACAGGTTGAGAAGCACTGCTCCAGACCCAGCTGGTTCTACCGATGTATCCCAGAGCCCATGGCAGAGATGGGAGGCAGGGCTAGTTGGGTGGGGCTAGCCAGCTCCCGGCCCCAGCCCTAAGGAGAACCTCCATACTGTGGGATTTTAAAATCTTCCGCGACAAATCTTGAAGCCGGGTCTCTAACCTCGGGTTCATGCTATGGCACGTAGAAGAGCAGTGTAGACAAGGTGACTTGGGCTGGAGCCCAGGCTCTGAAGCCACCCTCCTCCCCAGGCTTCAGAGATCAAGTTCCAGCCCCAGCCCAGAAGAGTCTGCATTGCTGTTTTGGCCCCTCAGTGCCAGCCCTGGGAGCCCAAGGCCATAGGGCCAGGCTTTCAGGCTCCTGCTGCAGAGTTTGCAACACAGGGAGACAGACCCTAAAGGGACAAGCCACCCCCTAGGACTCTTCCGTGAGGAATTGGTCATTGCTCTTTCCTCTCTCGAAGAAGGAGCAGGAGCTACAAGGCGGGTGGCTGGATTCTGTTGACCTGTTCTGCTAGCAGGAGTTAGAGCCCTGCACAAATCAATCTGCTGATTGAGGGGCCATTTGTTAACTTCCCGCTGGGACCTGTTGGAAAGAAGGAACTCGGGCAGAGACAGGGATGACCTGCAGGAAACCCTAGGAACAGGCAAGTTGGGGAGGAAGTTCAGGCTGAGGATTCTGTTCATTGATTAGTCTCAGAGTTTCCAGGAAAGCCAAAGCCCAGGAAGGGAATAAGTCTGCACTTCCGCGCCACGTGCAGGCGGTCTTTGGAGAAGGGCTTGAATGTCACCTATCCCCGTGGCCAAGCGATGAATGGCAAGGGGCTGAGCCAACCTTCCAATCCCATGCCAGTGTCCCAGGAATGGTTTCCGAGGAGAGGAACTTCTCCCATCCCCCTCTCTGCGCAGCATCCCCCCTGCCCCATTGCGGGAGTCTCTTACTCTCTCCATCTTGTCTCCGTGGAGAGATACGATGGCCCTCAGCTCTTCCTCTGCGGCTCTAAATCTCTGCAGGGTGGGTGTTGTCAGACCCTTCACGGCTGCCATCAGCAGGGCATGGAGCGGGGCTGAGGAAGGGTGCTCCCTGGGGTCTGCAAAGAACAGGGACAAAGCCTGTTGGGATTGAGTATTTCCCTCGGGCAGCTGCCCTGGAACAGTCTGTCCCCGGGGGAGGCTGGCAGTGCCGAGGGAGCGTGGAGACTCCGGCTGAGCCCTTTTCTTCAAAAGCCTCCCCAGGTGCTAAGGTTTCCTCAGCCTTTTGTCCCCTCTCTGGCCCCCTCTCCTGAGAAGAGACGGGAGCCTCTCGGGCAGTGCTGGGACCCCAAGGGCCACCCCGTTTCCTCCCTCGCTAGCCCCTCCTCGCAGGAAACCCCGCTTTTGCTGAGAAAGCCTCAATGTCCTGCAAAGCCCATTCGAGTTGCTCCTTGAGTGTCACCGAGGGGTCACTGGAGAACCTGCCCATGTCCCATCCCACCCCGAGCGCCTGAGGAGATTGGCTCAGCAACTCTGGCAGCCCACAGTGTCTGCGAGGAAGGGACTGAGAATAGGGCCCAAACGGAAACGCCCTCTTCCTTCCCCACCTCGCAGCCTGTGGGGCTGCCAGAAAACAGGCAGGAATTGCCGTCAGGACAGAAAGTAACTGAG
Organism: Chelonia mydas; assembly: GCF_015237465.2. Taxonomy (NCBI): domain Eukaryota; kingdom Metazoa; phylum Chordata; order Testudines; family Cheloniidae; genus Chelonia; species Chelonia mydas. The sequence goes on along the minus strand of NC_057852.1, from coordinate 270,821 downwards.
ACTGAAGAAGCAAGTTTGCCTGGCTGAGGAGAAGCCCAAAGCGTGGGCCTCTGGGGCCAGAGCCCTGGGGGTGAGAACTCACTGGGCACAATGTTACTCCAGGGGGCCTGGTTCCAGGGTCACCTAAACCCAGGGCCTGGGGTGCTGGAGGCCTTTGCCCAGGTGTCTCAGGGCACTGCTGGGGATTACTGCAGCTGGCCTTTTCTCTGTGTCTCGAAGTGGTCCTGGTGCCACGAGATGGGCCAGAACCCCACAGCCAGGAGATAGGTGGGTTCCCCCGACCAGGGCAGGGATGGGCCTGGTCTCATTTTCAGCCGTGCCTGTGTGCCATAGAAAGTGCATCAGAATCGGGCACCTGAGTCAGGCACTTCTGCCAATCCCACAAAGCACCTCTGGACTTCTTTAGGTGCCTAAACCCCTTTGTCAAAGAGGGCCTCGTTCAAGCAACCCAGATAAAGACTGGCTGGAGTTGATCACCCTTGACGAGTGTTTCTTTTCAGCCCCTGGGAGATATTCCTACACACAGCAAGGGATGCTTTCCATGAGCACGGCCACACAGCATCATTACCATCGTCATATGGGAGCTGCTTGTTAATGAGGGGCTGGGAGTGCGCTCTTCTTCCTGCTCTTCTGGGCTTCCTTTTTCCCACTTCCCCTTTGTGTCAGATGGCTCCTTCTTCGTCCCTGCAGCAGAAAGAAACATTCTTAAAATTTTGCTTTTCCACGTCTTCCCCCTGGTTTACAGAGGATGGAAGTTGGGCCCAGAGCCCTGAAGCGAATTGCCCAGGGTCAGACTGAAGGTTGTTGGCAGAGCTCAGCAGAGAACTCCGCTCTCCTGACTCCTAGCTGGGGGCTTTGACCACACAAGGCTTCCTCTTCCCTCGGGGCCAGTTACTTTTCAATGGTGTCGTCTACTCTTCCCCTCCCCTTGCACCCCTTTCCTGTCAGTGATGGGCACCTGGTCTCCTTTTGCATTGAACCCCCCAAGAAGGAATGACTCAGCTCTGGTACGGTTCCCAGCTGGGACCTGCTGAGACCTCTGGAGCATTTTCCTGAGGAAAGGGACCCAATCGAGGAGAAAAGAAATGATTTCCTCCAACATCCAGCCTCTCTCTTCTCCTTCCAGCCTGGAACAATGTTAGTAGTCCCCACCCCACCGTGCCAGATCCCCAGAGGGGGATGACCTGACATTGTCAGCTCTCCCCACCTCAGCCATGGACCTCTGCCACCCTCTAAATGGATTCCAGAGCTGGAGGTGCCCATCACTGTCCCATGAGACGGCCCTGATGTCGAAGGCTTATCGAGTGACTGGTGTGAGCGTTCCTCACATGCTCCTCGCCAACCATGTGGATTGAACCATCTCACCTGT